>NC_136140.1:0-136615 GCF_965212315.1 Lampetra planeri | reverse complement strand
GCTTATTTCATTGACTCCGGAGGGACGATTACACACGCTGAGTCGACCCCAAGTGAGGATTTGAATTCAGAACATTCCGATTGCTGTGAGCCACTCGCACCGAGCCACTTGGCCGGTGGTTAAACTGAAGAGAGGGATGGAGGAGCTCCTGCTGCCATTCAGCCACTGAGTGTGGTAATAAACTACTCTGAAGAGAACTATTTGTAAGGTGACGCAAGCCTCACTCTGCTGTTGAGACAGTGGATGTCGAAACCGGTCCAGAGTCTCGCTTGCGTTGAGCTAACGCTACTGTCGTGGTGCACTCCCAGGTGTGGCCCGATGGGATGTGAATGCAGCGTGTATTGTCCGCTTGTTTATTTAGTTAATTTTATTCTCCAGGACGACGTCGATTATTGTTATGCAAGGTCAAGAGGTTAGGGCCACCAATGCTGCTGCTTCCTCTGTAGCACCTGCACTCCGGGTCTCAAAGCGATGGTGCTCTATTATGATGGCTCTCTGCCTCCCCGCAGGAGCTCTTTGAGCTGGAGCACCAGAGCAACCGGCAGCTGAGCTGGGCACTGCGTGCCGCCGGCCTGCTTCTCATGTACTTGGCTATCAGGCTCATGGTCAACATCGTCCACACGCTCGGTAAGAAATGTCGCGGCCAGCAGCAGCAGGGACACTGTAGACGTGCTGTATTTGCGGGTGTTTGTATGGAATTAACCAAGATCGATTGAGAACTGCGTGAATTTTTGTCCGAAATGCGAGCGGTGTGTGGTGGTGACTAAGACGTTGAGGGGGGGCGTGTGCGTGTGTCCCTTTGGCCTCTGCAGTGGATTGGCTGCCGCTGGTGCGTGACCTCGTGAACCTTGGCCTGTCGGTGTTTGCGGCGATCGGCGCCGTGTCGCTCTCAGTGACCGTCGTTGCGCTCAGCTGGCTGGCCTACCACCCCGCACACGCCGCGTTACTGCTGCTGGCGGCCGTCACAGTCGTGATGGTGCCTTGGAGGCTCGTGTGGCCGCAAGCCAGGCCCGCGCAAGCGATGCGCTCAAAAAAAGAGTAGCACTGTCACCAGTGTGCACGACGGGGTGGGCGGTCTGCGTCTCTGCTGCCTTCAAATGCGCGTTCACTCCACTCGCTGTGCAGCAGGGTGGCAGCGCCTGTGGTGATGCTTGTGCCACACTGCAAGTTGCGCCTGTGGTGATGCTTGTGCCACACTGCAAGTTGCGACCGGGTTTGACTCTGGCGCCTCTGTCTTAAATTTGGTTTCCTGGCATTGGCCAAGCATCTCAATGCTAAAAGATTACCTACAAATTCCTGAATTGGGATCACACATAGCAGCAACATTGCCCCCTACTGCCAAAACTTGGCAGGACCCTCTTTCCTGGTTAAACAAGCATAATGACAACCTTGCTTTACCCCGCTCACTCTTGCAGTGAGACTCATTCTGGTCTGTTGAGTTCTCAGCTCGTTACACATCAACTGAACTCATCATTCCTGCAGCCTTAATTCCAAAGTCTATATAGCCGTCCACATATTTCTACTGTAAATTACCAGAACGTGCCATTGGTAATTTAGCAGGATGTTGTTGGTGGGTATGCAAGTAGCCTGTAATCTCGCACTTTGAAGGCAAGGGTTGGTGGATCACACATGTTGCAAAACTTCTTTCCCATGGGCATTGAAGAGGAGCCATACCCTGGCTCGCCAGTAGAAGGAAGTACAGCACAGCAACACTGAAAAGGAACGGCTGCGATCAGTGTCACTCGGTATACAGTGGAATTAAAATCAGATTATTACCAAAGAGTTGAACAAACTCCACTTTTCCGTTGTGCTACAACATGAAATACATTTGTATGCTTTTTTTGTATTTGAATTTGTTTCATAATAAATACAAGCAAAAAACTCTCCTGGTGTTTACAGTTGCATTGCGTTCACACAGTAAGAGGAGCGAGAGGGATGTGTTTGTCTGTGCCCCGCGTCCACCTCCCATGGGCAGCAAGTACCCAAGACGGTGTGTCGAGTCCGAGCGAGCTCCGGCTCCGATGAACAATAAGTCATCGGAGCTCGTGTGGAAATTCTTCATTCCTATGTCGGGGTGAGTCGACCCAGAGGACGACCGCGGTTGGCTTCCCCACAAAGTTGGTATTTAATTTATCCCCGAAGGAATGGTGGGCCGAGTCAACTCTCAACCAGGATTTGAACTTGCAACATTCCGGATGGCGAAGCTGCTCGCTTGAGCTCAGCCACGGGAGTTGACATCGATTGTCAGCTCGGTACGATTCCTCCCAGCCAGGCGGTGCTGGCTGTGCTGCAGCACGTGGCACTGCCGGGAGGCAGCAGCCAGGGTTGGTGGATCACCGCGCGAGTGTCGAGGTTCCATGGCCTGGCTCACTGGAAGGCAGTTACAGCAGGTCGACTTCTCGCCATCTGTTTCCATCCGTAAGGGAATAATGTAAGAAGAGGTTTTCCCATTTTTTCTGGCAACAAAACAGGTGTTAGGATGTAAAAACACCAAACTGAAACCTTTTGCAAGGAATCAAAACAAGTATTTGCATATATGCTGCATATACTGTCAGAGCATGTTTTTGTTTGTATTTTCACCACAAGTAGCTGTGGTTAATGTCGACATGATTCCATGTTAAAGGTTTCAGTTTGATGTTTTAACATCCTGACACCTTTTTCGATTTAAAGCTTTCGTGACTGCAGGGATTCATCTTCTTGGTTCTTTCGGTAAAGTCACGTAGAAGGCAAGTAATAAAATCATAAAAATAAAACAAAATAATTCGCACGACGTTTCGGCCACAACGCAAGCAGCCGTCCTCAGGTGAAGAAACAGGTCTGTCGAGAAGACAGCATCTTCAGACGCTCTCTCTCAGACCTGTTTCTGAAGACGCTGTCTTCTCGACAGACCTATTTCTTCACCTGAGGACGGCTGCTTGCGTTGTGGCCGAAACGTGAGAATTATTGTATAATGTTTTATTTTTATTATTTTATTATTTCCCTTCTACGTGACTTTACCGAAAGAACCAAGAAGATGAATCCTGACACCTGTTTTGTTGCCAGAAAAAAGGGGAAAACCGATAATCATATTTTGACACTGGCAAAGGAGGTCCCATGATATAAACAGTCTCGAAACATCTTAAAATAAAAAAATGCAGGACCATCCTGAAAGAGATTCAGAGGACTCAGCATGGCTTTCCTGGACAAATTAGTAAATGTTTAATGGTATTGGTAATACATTTTTTTAAACTTAACTTTTAAAAGTAGGTGACTTTACTCAGAATTATCTCGTAACAATAAACTTGTCACGAAAGTCTACGTGTTAAACTAACAATATACACACACGTCTTAATGAACCAACTATGGGCGCGTAAGCCTTTGAGTGACACACACCGCGACTCAACCACCGCCACCCACCACACTGCAGGCCGCCACCCACCACCGCCCCTCGCCACCCACCACCCGCCACCCACCACCCGCCACCCGCCACCGCCACCCACCACCCCCAACTTGCCGCACCGGGAGATTGAATGGAGGCGGCCGCCCCCCGGGGTTGGTCGCGGGCGCACAGCGCGGGGGGGGCGCGGGGGGGGGCGGGGGGGGGCGCGGGGGGGGGCGCGGGGGGGGGCGGGGGGGGGCGCGCGGGGGGGGCGCGGGGGGGGGCGGGGGGGGCGCGGGGGGGGGCGCGGGGGGGGCGCGGGGGGGGGCGCGGGGGGGGGGCGCGGGGGGGGCGGGGGGGGGCGGGGGGGGGCGGGGGGGGCAGGGGGGGGCGCGGGGGGGGGGCGGGTGCGGGCGGGGGTGCGGGGGGGGCGCGAGGGGGGGGGGCGCGGGGGGGGGCGCGGGGGGGGGCAGGGGGGGGGGGCGGGGGGGGGCAGCAGCAGCCGCCTCGCGTGGGCGGTCTGGATGGAGCCTCGCGGTGAAATCGCCACGGTCCCCGGGGCCGAGGTCGGGGCCACGCGTCGCCATAGAGACGCCGCCCCCGCGGTCCCTGGGCTCGGCGTGAGGGAGACGCGGTGGCGCCGAGACGCGCGGGTCGAGAGACGAGGAACTCGGCGAGTGAGTGAGTGAGGGGAGTGTGAGAGGGAGTGTGAGGGAGTGTGAGTGAGTGAGCGTGAGAGGGAGCGTGAGAGGGAGTGTGAGGGAGCGTGAGGCGAGGGAGTGGGAGACGTTGCGGGGCGCTGGCGCCGAGCGGTGCAAGGGAGGGAGCCGCCATCTTGGGATGCGGGGTCCGGTTCGCGGGGACACGCGAAGACACGGGGACACGCGAAGACACGGGGACACGCGAAGACACGGGGACACGCGAAGACACGGGGACACGCGAAGACACGGGGACACGCGAAGACACGGGGACACGCGAAGACACGGGGACACGCGAAGACACGGGGACACGCGAAGACACGGGGACACGCGAAGACACGGGGACACGCGAAGACACGGGGACACGCGAAGACACGGGGACACGCGAAGACACGGGGACACGCGAAGACACGGGGACACGCGAAGACACGGGGAGAGAGGCACGGGGACAGAGGCACGGGGACAGAGGCACGGGGACAGAGACACGGGGACAGAGACACGGGGACAGGGACACGGGGACAGGGACACGGGGACAGGGACACGGGGACAGGGACACGGGGACAGAGACACGGGGACAGAGACACGGACAGACACGGGGACAGAGACACGGGGACAGAGACACGCGGAGAGAGACACGCGGAGAGAGACACGGGGACAGAGGCACGGAGATAAACACGGAGAGAGATACGGAAAGACAAATATACCAAGGGACCTGGAGACGCACGAGTGGCAGAGAAAGATATACAGGAACGCGAGGCACTGGGAGATAGAGATGAGGGGAAACAGAGGTGCATGACACGAGAAACACACACAATTGAGAGCCTGTCATCTGAAACACGGGTACACGGAGACACGGGGCGAGACACGGGTACACGGAGACACGGGGGGAGACACAGGGGGAGACACAGGGGGAGACAGGGAGACACGGGTACACGGAGACACGGGGGGAGACACGGGTACACGGAGACACGGGGGGAGACACGGAGACACAGGGGGAGACACGGGTACACGGAGACACGGGGGGAGACACAGGGGGAGACACGGAGACACAGGGGGAGACAGGGAGACACGGGTACACGGAGACACGGGGGGAGACACAGGGGGAGACACGGGTACACGGAGACACGGGGGGAGACACAGGGGGAGACACAGGGGTAGACACGGGGGGAGACACAGGGGGGAGACACGGGGGAGACACAGGGGGGAGACACGAAGACACAGGGGGAGACACGGGTACACGGAGACACGGGGGGAGACAGGGGGAGACAGGGAGACACAGGGGGGAGACAGGGGGAGACACGGATACACGGGGGAGACACAGGGGGAGACACGGGGGAGACACAGGGGGGAGACAGGGAGACACGGGTACACGGAGACACGGGGGGAGACTGGGGGCTCTGGCCGGCAAGAGTCGCCATGTTCGTGACGAGGAGGCCGCTGCAGGCGGCGTCAGCCCCAGCAGGTACCGGAGCCCCGGGGAGGAGCGGGGCGACACGGGCGGTGATGTGGTCGGAGGAGTCGTCGGTTGCCACTTGGGTGGATACATCTTCGTTGCAAGTGCCCGAGGGAGCCCGCGTCTCATGAATCGGTTGCGGAGCCCCGCATTGGGGAGTTTTGCCAACGCCGCGAATTCGCGTTTAGTGTCACCCCCGACTCGCAGCCACGGGGAAGATGCGGGCCACGCAAGGGGGGTGCAGGACGCACTGCTCGGGGGTGGTGGGTGTCAAGTGTCCAGGGTGTCTGGTGCAAGGCGTGCAGGGCTGGTTGTGTGGCGCAGGGTGTCCATAGTCCAGGGTGTCTGGTGCTGCGCGTGTGGAGCACATTAAATTATGTGGAGTTGGCCAATAATGCAAGAGGTTTGGTGACATCACGGGGCGTGAATGATGGTGTGAGCGTGGGGCACAGATTACACGTTATGAAGTGTAATGTTAAGCGATAAGATTATATTCAACGACACCAAGGTGTACAGCATTGCATGTAAAAAGGTCTCCGCCTTTTCCAGACCACCAGTGCAAAATAACAACGTGTGGCCAATGTTTAGATTAGACCACCAACTCAAAGAGTTGAAAAAATGTAGCCGGCCAGTTATTTTCCGCTGGTGGTCTGAATAAGGCTGAGATCCTTTGTACATGCCATGCTGTGCACCTCTGTGTTTTGCTAACTCCATTCCCAGCCGGCATTAATGTTTCTGTTGTGCTGGGTTTCCTCGTCAATTACAGATGTTGTGAATGAAGTGACACGATTTCTTGTCTTCTTGCTGCTGCAGTGGCCGGTTCCGGAGACAAGGGCCCGGAGTCCGGCCCCCCACGCCACCGCGGAGATCCGGTCACGCCTGTGGAGTTACCGCCCCTGAGGAGCCAGCCGGTGAGGACGCGGCGCCAGGGAGCGTTCACCTCGTGAACGTCGCGCGTGGCCTGCAAAATGGTCGCAGTCTCACAGAGACATGGGGACACGGGAACACTTCGAGCTCTTGACTTACATAGTTTTGTCTTGAACCAGGACCAATGTCGAATTGAAAGGGTTCTTGCCTATAGACATCTGGCAGTTGGCCAGAATTAATTCAAGCAAGCCTGACTGCTGATTGTGATATGCACTCCAGGAGGCCGTGGGATGTGTCAAAATATTTGTATATTTTATGTGAATGAACAGTTGAGGGAAGGAGGCAAATTTTCTGCTTCTTTATCTTGGTTGTTAAAAATGGTAATTGGCAGTAGTACATTACATATCTGTGGACACAGGGATCATCTTCTCCCATCTCGCTCGCGAGTGCCACGGTCCCTCGTCCTACAGAATCACTAGGTCCTGCAGGCCCTTGTGGATCCAAACCTTTGTGACAACATTGTTTTCCGTAATGACGAGACATGAGGGGCAGGCCAGCGCAGTGGTGGACGCTCTTGACTCGCAGACAGCACAACATGTGGTCTATACCCGACTCGGGGTGCCTTTCTGTGTGGAGGATGTTTTCTCCCCCTGTCCTGCATGGGTTCTCCAGTTTCCACAAATAAAATATACAATGTAACAGGTATTGGCAAAACATCCCAATTTTGAAAAATTATCTGCAAATTGCTCAATTGGGATCACACACAGCAGCATTGCCCCCGACTGTAAACACTTTTTAGGACCCTTCTTAATAAGAGTCTTGACACTAAACAAAGAAAATTATAATTATCGTCATCCAGGATTGAACTCTCATCCTTCTGATTGCTTTACTGCCGAGCCACTGAGCGCAGGGGTGGTTCACCGCACCGAAAAGCGGTAACCGTTTTGAGAATCGATTACTGGTTCTAAAAGCCAGGGGTTGGAGGATTTAATAAACGTGCCTCATTGTTTCAACTTCTGCGCTGGGAAAGGAATGGAACCGGCGACCTCTGGATTGCAAGTCCATTATGCTGCTGCCCATGACACCACCACGACCACCACGGCAGCGTCAGCTCCCTTCGTTTCTCGGTTCCAATCAAAACGCGCTGTGTTTATTGCAAGAGACTTTTCTATACGTGCTGTAAACGAGTACGAACCGATTTTCACCGTATATACCGCTGGCACAACAATAACCGGTACTAATCACCGACCTTGCACTGACTCGACTGCGTGTCTTCCCTCGGCAACGTGCGCGCCGAACGGCCACAGCAGGGCGGCACGTCGAGGCCTGGCGCGGGCGATCCGCTGCTCTCGGCGCACTCCCAGCTGCAGGTGCAGCAGCTGTATGTCGACAGCCCCGGCGTCGGTGCCCGGCGGCCGGTGCTCGCGTCGCAGCCCAACGGCGCACCGCTGGCCGGCAAGGCCCACGCGCTGCCGGCGGTGCGCGCAGCCGATAAGACGCTCGGCGCCGGCGCCAGCCCAGCCTCCACCAAGTCCGGCGACCGCACTAATCACGCCTCGTGCTCCGCGTCCCCCAACAACAACAATGGCGGCAAGCAGCGGAGCCAGCCGGCGTCTCCCGAGCAGGCGGTGCGGCTGTATGGGCAGAAGCTTACGGCGTACGAGCACCAGGAGATTTACAACTACGCGGAGATATATTTCGTGGGGCACAATGCAAAGAAGCGGCCGGGGGTCGTGGGCGGAGCGAGCAACTGCGGCTACGACGACGAGCAGGGCTCGTACGTGCACGTCGCGCACGACCACATCGCCTACCGCTACGAGGTGCTCAAGGTCATCGGCAAGGGCAGCTTCGGGCAGGTGGTGAAGGCCTTTGACCACAAGACCCAGACGCATGTGGCGCTCAAGATGGTGCGCAACGAGAAACGCTTTCACCGGCAAGCGGCGGAGGAGATCCGCATCCTGGAGCACCTGCGCAAGCAGGACCGGGAGAACAGCATGAACATCATCCACCTGCTGGAGAGCTTCACTTTCCGCGGGCATGTCTGCATGACCTTCGAGTTGCTCAGCATGAATCTTTACGAGCTCATCAAGAAGAACAAGTTCCAGGGGTTTAGTTTGGCGTTGGTGCGGAAGTTTGCGCACTCGATCCTGCAGTGTCTGGACACGCTGCACCGGAACCGCATCATTCACTGCGACCTGAAGCCAGAGAATATTCTCCTGAAGCAGCCCGGGCGCAGCGGCATCAAGGTACGCGTTGCTCCTTTACCCAGGGAAGCCTCACTTGAGTCTCAAATCTCAGTATTTAATTCAGGAGTGTCCTGACAAGTTTTGGTAGTGGGGGTGATGTTGTTGCTGCTGTGTGTAATCCCAAATTAGTAATTTGCAGGTACATTTTCAGCACTGGGACATTTGTCCAATACCAGTTACGTTGTGTGTCTTAGCTATGGGAGGAAACCCATGCAGAGCAGGGGGAGAGAATGCCAACTCCACGCAGAAGAAAGGTGCCTGAGTCGGGAATCAAACCCAGGTGCTTCTGGCTGTGAGGCACGAGTGTTGCTACTGCACCGCCACCCTGCCACCCTGCCTCCCTTTAACTGTATGTAGACACATGGACCACTGGTCCATGTGCCTACATACATATGCATAAAGAGAAAGTGCACACGACTATCTACTAGGACACATCGTTCAAAAACATGGTCATTAAAAATACGGAACAAAAAGTGCGCAAAGAAGCGTGGAGAGACACCTGCTTAAAATGACAATGAGAAAGAGGAAGAGGATGGCATAGATGAGAGGAAACACGCGGGCTAGAGACGCCATTCAAACTGGGAAGGAAGGTGAGTGGGCCTGGGCAGAACACGTTGCCACTGGAAGGAAACGATGATGGGCGACGATCAAGAATAATTTTACACAGCGCGTCCGAGAGGATGCGAGGAAATCAACTCGTGTGGTGGCTTGTGGAGGCCTTCATCCAGCAGTAGAGTGACCAAGGCTGATGTTTTGGGGCAGGGCAAGCTCAATCTGCGGAGTCAACCGTTAGGTGAAGCAGCGGGAGTGATGGAGGCGTCAGTGGAAATGGTAAAAATGTCGTCCTGTCATTGACATCATCTCATTGTGATGAGTAATTCATTTAGACTGAAGGCAGAGCAGTAGTGCCACTCATGCCTCACAGCAAGACATTCCTGGATTCGAGGTCTGACTCGGCACGTGGAGTTTGTATGTTCTCCCGCTCTAGCTAAACACACACGCACAATGTAACTGGTATTGGCAAAGCGTCCCAGTGCTGAATAATTACCTGCAAATTACACGATTGGGATCGCATATAGCAGCAGCAACATCTAACCCTATTGTGAAAAATATGACAGAACCCTCCTCAAATAGAGTTGTGAGACTCAGTGAGACTTTCCTGGGTGAATGAACATAAATCCTTGTTAGGGGTTAACTCAGCCATCATCCCTCCGGGTCGATAAAATTGGCACCACTTTTTGGGGATGGTTGCCTTATGGAAAGACTCGGCCCTGTCATAAGAATGTAGAATTTCCAGCATAGGCTCAGAGATGTAATCAAGAGATGAGCACCAATGCCTCCATAATCATCTGAGCAGGTAGTCACTTTGCCTTTTAATGATATAGTGCATCGCCTACACACGATATAGTACCTAATATGGTATTCCCGTGTATTTAAATTGTACGTTCACCATTTTACCAAACGTAAATGTTTGCTTTAACTTCTTGATGCTGCCGGCGCAGGTGATAGATTTTGGCTCGAGCTGCTTCGAGCACCAGCGGGTCTACACGTACATCCAGTCGCGCTTCTACCGCGCGCCGGAGGTGGTGCTGGGCGCCCGCTACGGCCCGCCCATCGACATGTGGAGCCTGGGCTGCATCCTGGCGGAGTTGCTCACGGGCAGCCCGCTGCTGCCGGGCGAGGACGAGGGCGACCAGCTGGCCTGCGCCATGGAGCTGCTGGGCATGCCGCCGCAGCGGTTGCTCGCCCAGGGCAAGCGCTCGCGCAACTTTGTGAGCTCGCGCGGCCACCCGCGCTACTGCAGCGTAACCGAGGCGCCCGACGGCGCCGTGGTGCTCAACGCGGGGCGCTCGCGCCGCGGGAAGCCGCGCGGGCCGCCGGCAAGTCGCGAGCTGCCGGCGGCGCTGCGCGGTTGCGACGACCCCCTGCTGCTGGACTTCCTGCGCGGGTGCCTCGAGTGGGAGCCCTCGGAGCGCCTCACGCCCGCCCAGGCGCTGCGCCACCCGTGGCTCCGGCGCCGCCTGCCGAGGCCCCCCCCGCAGTCGGGGGCCGGGGGCGGCGGCGGAGGGGCGGGCGCCGGCACCGCGGCGGCCGGGGGGGACGGGGGCCGCCGCGGAGGCCGCTCGGACCCGCTGGCCAAGCTGCCGCCGGCGCCGCACGCCGGCTCGTCGGGGAAGCACCGGACTCGCGCTACGGCGTCCGCCAACAACCACCAGCAGCAGCAGCAGCAGCACGAGCACAGCCCCGCGGGGCCCCCGAGAACCGTGTTCCCCAAGATCCTGGGCTGACGTCTCTGACGCGAGAAGACATTACAGCTGCACAAAACTTGAATTTTTACAAAGTTTGTTTTTTTAATCTTAAGAACGCTACCAGGGTCCAGACTTTTGCAGTACACGTTTTTACGCGAAATTTTTTTCACGATTCTTTGTAATGAAAAAAATATTTTACAATACTATTGCTAAAGTGAATGACTTTTTGGTTTTTAAGCAATTTTTTTACCTAAGCTGTACCTTTCAGATCAAAATATAACAGTGGTGTCCAAAATCAGCAAAATTAAAAACACTTAGTGCATCTTTGTTGTTGCGTAGGTGCCGTTCCTAAATGGCTTGATGAGTCCCACTGCAGCAGTGGCAGCATGAGCAGCCGCCGCTTTATATGAAGAGCAGGAAGAGAGAGGGTGTCTGCAAACACGCGCGCACTCTGATGCCTCGTCCGCGTGTGATCCCGGGGGGTGACTCGCGCTGTTTGATGACTACACTGATCAGGCGCAGTGGTGACACGTGCGCCTCGCAGCAAGAAGCGCCTGGGTTCAAGTCCTAGCTTGGCGCCTGTCTGTGGAGTTTGTCATCTCTTCCCCCTGTTCTGCGCGGGGTTCCTCCCATAGCAAAAAAAACGTGACAAATGTAACTGGTATTGCAAATTACTCAATTAGGATTACGCGCAGCAGAAACATCGCCCCCCTACTATGAAAACTTGGTAGAACCCTTTTCTTTTAAAATTATTGAGACTCAGTGAGGCTTTTCTAGGTAAGCAAGCAAAATAATGAACACTAAAAGACGTATCAATTCAGCGTCATATTTAAGCATTTGGGAAAACCTTTAGTTTGCCTCTGATATAATCAGCCATTGCTGTCCAATGTGTGACTTGTGACAGTGGCGGCGGTGGCGTTTTGGTTTGCTGATGAATAGCAGTGAGGATACCCTTGCCCTTCTCAATGAAGCACGACACAGTCTATGGACCATGTCCTCGATCACAGCCCAGCTCAGGCTTGAGCCGCTCAGATGATTTCAATGACGCGTGAGTGAACAGTCGTGGTTCGGCACGGATCATGCGAATATCTCGTACACGTCTGTGACCATTGCCCAGAGCCAGCTCAGGTTAAGCATGGTGACTGATCTATGGCTCACTTGTGCCACAGCCAAGCCTGAGCCAAGCTGTGACTACAGGCCAATGTCTCTCCAATGAATTCCAGCAGTAACTCGGGTCTTCAAGCTGTTGAGGAAATGTGTGACTTTTCTTAAACGTGTCTCGTGTTTTATATTTGGTTTTTGCACCATGGTTCATTTTATAACTGACGATGCAGTGTGTGTACGTGACTCAGAGTTGCACTGGTTCGACTACAGCAGAGCTCGCCAGCAGTACAGTGCTTGTTAAGATGTCAGTGCCGTCGTGCCTTACCGAACATCGTTGCGACGACGATTCACTGGTGACCAGAATCTCTCTACGGACACACTTATAAAAATAACTGTGGGTGACTTGGCTAGAGTGTTTTTTTTAAACAAAGTTATCACGTGAAACATCCTATTTTTATACTTTGCACAACTGTTCGTACAGTCGCAGGATGATCGCGTACTAATTTAATGTTAGCCGTGGTATTTGTCGTACCAAAGTGACGTTTGTAAGTGGTGCGTACGCATGACAGTGTTGTGTGAATCCATTTCAAGGCACTTGGATTTGAGGAGTTAAACTGATGAAATGTGAACGAATAAGATGCTGATGGAGGTAGATGTCAGTCGGGTCAACGTTACACCGCGTACCCATCGTGGCACGTTGCCGGCAGGAGAACCAAAAACATTTCTGATCGCTCTTAATGTGCAGACCGTGTATCTGTAACGTGTCTCGTATATGCTAGCTGACACTAACGTTGCTGTGGACAAAAGCTAAATAAAATATAAATGCAACTTTGGTGCGCATCGTTCACTCGCAAGTGGGTTCTTGTACATACAACTGTAACCGATGATGTTTTAGCAATCACTGTTTTCATATTCATGTCTGCGAACACGAGAATCGCCACCCGTCCGAGTTTGACTCTTCACGATGCGGGAATTGGCACCTGTATTCAGAAGGCAGGGATTAATGTGTACTGAGATCCGGTGGCTTCATGTTGAACTCTTACTCGATACATTGCTCATTTCAGATAGACTAAGGCTAACTTAGAAACATTGTCCACGTTTGGTCCATCGTGGAGAAGGTGGCGACGCTCGTGTTAACCATGGTGCTGAATTCAGACTGCAGACAAATGGCTGCCAATTTGCGGTGTTGGGACACGCGCGTTAATTTTCCACCACAAGGCGAGCGCAGTGAAGCGTTGATACGCACACAGCCAGTTACTTGGCGACCAGGCCCCTTCAAACGTGAACAGTGACCACCGTGAATCGGCAGTTTATACTCGAGTTTACGCGTTTTATAACCAGACCGCTTCGTCGTTGATATGAGTGGCAATGTGGGGGCGGCGGCGGCACAGAGGTGACGTTCGCGCCTCACCGCATGAACCTCCTGGGTTCGACTCCCGACTCGGGCGCCTTTCTGCGTGGATTAGCACAGTATGTTGTCCCCAGTTTCCACCGGTTTCCTCCCATTGCAATAAAAACACAGACAGTGCAATGCAACTGTGACTCGCCACATACCCCAATAGGGACCACACAGCAGCAACATTGCCCCCTACTGTGAAACCCTTGGCAGGACCCTCCTGAAAAAGAGTTGAGGCTTTCCTGGGTAAATAAGTATAACAACGATAATGCACCATTTTTACATTGGTTGCAGGTCAATTTCAATAAACATTTCAGAAACATGCATATTATATTTTAAGATATTTTATTGACTCTTGGGTTCGGCCACACAATGGAACCCGAATACAAACATCAGTTATGAGTCGTGATACTGGCAGCAAAACCTGTCGCGTTATATTTATAGAACTAGGGCAGCAGAACGGTGCTTGTGCGCGCGTCATAGTGTGCTTGCAGTGGCAATTGTGCAATTGAGGCGTTCTGTTTCCAGATATTTCCCAGGTGAAAAATGTTTAAAGACCTAAACGATCCATTAGAACAAATGATAATGATATCACGCTGTGGGAATAACATTGTAGCCCTTACAGGGCGGTGTAATCAGATCGCTGTGGGACACGGTTGGCTACGTACGGTGCGAAATAAGTTCAATGTACACACATACATGGACCTGGGTGGCGCATGTCGATGTAGGGTGGCGCGATGAAAGCGAATCACCCTGCAGCAGCCCATGTTCACTGATGCTCTCAGTCTCTCTCAGAGATCCACTCGCAGCCCCTCACACACCCTGTCGCCTTAAAGGCCGGCAAGACACACGACGGGGTGGGTGGCCAGCACCACACCCGGCCACATTTGTCTCCCCAGTGGCGATGTTTTACACATCACACCAGGTACTCATTTGAGGTCGAGTCGACCCAGGGGAGGCCCAGTACTGCTATAGATAATCGTCACTGGTGTTGACCGTGAGGGGGAATCGAACTCGGATAGGTGGCTTCATAGCGCAGCACTCTAACCACTTCATCACCACTCACACAGCACACTCGTCCTCTCACACTCACACAACACACTCGCCCTCTGACACTCACACAGCACACACACAGCACACTCACACAGCACACTCGCCCTCTCACACTCGCCCTCTCACACTCACACAGCACACTCACACAGCACACTCACACAGCACACTCACACAGCACACTCACACAGCACACTCACACAGCACACTCACACAGCACACTCACACAGCACACTCGCCCTCACACTCACACAGCACACTCACACAGCACACTCACACAGCACACTCTCACAGCACACTCTCACAGCACACTCTCACAGCACACTCACACAGCACACTCACACAGCACACTCACACAGCACACTCACACAGCACACTCACACAGCACACTCGCCCTCTCACACTCACACAGCACACACACAGCACACTCACACAGCACACTCGCCCTCTCACACTCGCCCTCTCACACTCACACAGCACACTCACACAGCACACTCGCACAGCACACTCGCACAGCACACTCGCACAGCACACTCGCACAGCACACTCGCCCTCACACTCACACAGCACACTCACACAGCACACTCACACAGCACACTCACACAGCACACTCTCACAGCACACTCTCACAGCACACTCACACAGCACACTCACACAGCACACTCACACAGCACACTCACACAGCACACTCACACAGCACACTCGCCCTCTCACACTCACACAGCACACACACAGCACACTCACACAGCACACTCGCCCTCTCACACTCGCCCTCTCACACTCACACAGCACACTCACACAGCACACTCACACAGCACACTCACACAGCACACTCACACAGCACACTCACACAGCACACTCACACAGCACACTCACACAGCACACTCACACAGCACACTCGCCCTCACACTCACACAGCACACTCACACAGCACACTCACACAGCACACTCTCACAGCACACTCACACAGCACACTCACACAGCACACTCACACAGCACACTCACACAGCACACTCACACAGCACACTCACACAGCACACTCACACAGCACACTCACAGACACTTGGCCTCACTGCCGTTTTCCCTCATCGCGGTGTGGGAATATGAACCGCTGTGAATAGTGGCGGCGCACGCACACGCGTGGTGCTGTTAGGAGTGGCGATTCTGTGAGGAGTGTGTGGTGCTGTTAGGCGTGTGTGGAGTGTGTATGTTCTACCCCTGTTCTCCATGGGCTTCCTCTGGGTCCTTCCAGTAGTTAAGGGAACACGCGCAATGTAACCATCCCAATGCTCAGTTTAACACGTAGGAGGCTTTCACGACCAATATCATCCATACTAGATTTTTGGGTGAGATCGCGTAAATATATAAATGTGTCGTTAAACTCGCCACCACCCGACACAGCCAACTAGTCAGGGTTGTCACGTAAACAGAACGTGCTAATTCGTAAATAGTACAGCACTAACCGGTGTGTTGGAGAGCCAAGCTACAACATTTACAAACTGAGTACGACGTTTCGCCAGTAATTACAACCAGCTTCATCAGGCGACAGACAGATTTGTGGAGAAAACGGGACGAATGATCAGCATGAGACTGAAAGAACATCAGCATTGGCGGAGCCAGTGGGGGTGGGGTGGCACGTGCCCCCCCAATCATCCGATCGAAATCCCTCATTTTAATTGGATCATTGGGGTTTATTAGTAATAAATCGGCGACCCCCACTGCCACTGTGGAGCATATTATTATGTCCCAGGCACTCTATGAGATGATAGGACAATAGTCTGAGTCCATAATTGGCAATAAGTAACGGCAAAGCGGTTATAAGTGACTCAGAATTGTGCGCAGTTGCGTATACAGTACGCGACTTCCCTGAAGGTAAACACCTTCAGTGAGCGCGATGCCGATCACACACGCGTCGAATAAAAAACAAGGGACAAGTCCTTACTAACAACTCCTATCATTTTTCATTGCTGAAGTGGTTGTCCCCCCTACCTGAAAATCCTGGCTCCGCCATTGAACATCAGAGAAATATTAAATTATCCCAAATGCAACTGTCAGCAGTATCAGAACATGCGTGCCAACAAGGACACTCAATTGATTTTGATAACGTTGAAGTTTTTTTTGCAAAACGAGATACTCCTGTCCAAGACTAATTTGATAATCTATAGAAAGTAAAAGAAATAAAAATAACTTTAACCGTTCGGATAGCTACCGCCTTAGTGCTGCGTGGAAGCGAATCATCAAATAATACATTGTTAAAATGCATGCCTACAAAGGGCAGCGTACTTCAAAAGGGATTACCGTTGGTATAGGGTTATTTGAATAAACACAATAGACAGGAAGGACAAGTTAAAAGGGCTCGCATAATGCGCATGCATAGTGTACGTTGCCTCAGTAATCCCCCCCCCCCACATTGTGCAAGAGCGCAGAAGGGTGGTCAACCCATCCCAATGCTGAAATATGACCTGCAAGCTACTCAATTGGGATGATATACAGCGGCGGCGGCAGCAGCAGCACCATCGCCCCCTACTGCGGAAGCCTGGTAGGACCCTCCTGGGAAAGAGTTGAGACTCGGTGAGGCTCACGCTCGGCGGGCAGCCCATCCCAACCCAACCCATACACCTCCCGTATGAAGCATGACATCACCGGCTGCTAAAGCCTACGTGTCGACTAGGTAATTGGTTGATTAAATGTAAGGGCAATTTAAACATCTTAACCTCTACAAACTTCATAAACTGCCAAGACACTTCAGGGGATCACGCCCAGATGCCAATCACTCACTCAGTGCACTCCCTGCAATGTTGGACCCACGGAAATTACAAAACTGAAAAGTGTGCAAAGAGGGATGGAGAGATGCCCGGAATTGCACTTACATCAACAACATCGCATTGACCTTTACCCAGCAGTGGATAGACCATGGTGATTCTAGATTTGAACTTTTCGTGACTGCGGGGATCCATACTCTGGTTCTTTCGGTAAAGTCACGTAGGTAGAAATTAAATCACGACGTTTCGGGCGCAACACAAGCGTCCGTCACAGCAAGAAACACTTGTTTCTTTCTTGATGTGACTTGTTTCTTGCTGTGGTTGTCCCACCTGATGTGTTTGTCCCACCTGATGACGGACGATTGTGTTCCGCCCGAAACGTGATTTATTTTATTTTATACCTACGTGACTTTACCGAAAGAACCAAAGAGTATAGACCATGATGATTACACTGAGAGTTTATTAACACGTAGAGAGAGATTGAGGAAGTTTACGTCTTTCAGTTTCATTTATGAGGTGTCGCCCTGTGAGCCATGCGTCTCTTGACTCGGGTGCAACCGCAACAAACAAAAACATGAACAAAGAACATCTTAAAGTGACTAAGCGCAACAGAAAAATCCAGGAAAAAACAGCAAAGTCTTCCAGAAAAAGCACCGCATATCAACGCTGTGTGCAAAAATCCCAATGGGATGCAAGTCAAACAATAACAACCATAAGACAATTTAGATTAGAGTTATCAGGCTAACTCTTTACTTCAACAAACAAACATGGCTAAACCATACGTTTTCGAAATCATGAAAATAAAGCTATAAAAACAATGTAACAATGATCACAGGAACTGTGATTCAAATGTAACAATAAACAATATTACATAACATGTACGACCAAACTTTGCAGCCATAGCTGGCTGCATGAGTCACTCCATAACAGCAGGAGTATCAGCAGGAGTATCAAACTATTTCAATGCACCTTTACAGATCAGCACACTATAATCAAAACTCAAGATCATACTTTGCAGCGGCCATCCGGAGCGATGCATTTGATTTCAGGCCACTCTGCATAGCAGTGGCAGCTAGGGGTGTACAGCTCCTCTAGAGCAGTTTTGAGTGAAGATCTCACAGGTAGTGATCCAAGTTGCAGTTTATTGCGATAGCATTCCAGACCCTGGGGGCATCAATAGACAAGGCCCTTCCTACAGTGTTTGTACGGCAATAGGGAATGTGAAGCTGGTAAATGAGCGAAGACCTTGGGTCACATTTGTTCTTTGAAACAGTGAGGAGATCCAGCAGGTAGTCTGCTGATTTTTTTGTAAGTACATCGTGAATAAATAAGATCTGATGCACAAGCCGTCGATCATTAAGAGAAGTTAAGTTTGACCCAATGTAGAGATCGCAGTGGTGGGTTCTATATGGGCAGTTCGATGCAAATCTTAAGTCTGAGTGATACATTGAGTCAAGCTTCTTCAGTACAGTACTGGGGGCTGATGTATACACGATGTCACAGTAATCAAGTAGAGGAGGTATGGTAGCTTTTATCAATTCCAAACGGAACATAGGGGGGAAGCAGTGCTTGTGTCGAAACAGAAAACCAATTTTTATTTTTGTCTTTTTACCAATATAATCAATGTGATCTTTAAAATTCAGTTTTGAATCAAAGATGACCCCAAGATACTTACAGATCTTGACTTGCTCTATTTTATAAGGAAGACGGGATCCAGTGGCGTAACGATATCAGCTCAGGGGGTTCGCCAATCGGTCAGGCGGGGCCCCAAAACTGTTCAAAACAAATCTCATGGTGGTTGTCAAGGGGGCCCCAACTCGTAGCTTTGGCCACCAGGGGGGCAAGGCACATGGGCTATTACGTCATGCAACCTCTTATTCCCGTGTACTGGATCCGCGTGACGTGCACGCGTCGTGGTGGAGTGACGTCATAGAGGTGACGTCATGGATTAGCTCTGCGGTACTCGAATGCAGTGACGTCACGGCGCAACGACCTCGTGACGTCACCGCGGCTGTTGTGGAGAAGGCGATGATGGCGGCCACGGGGTTCGCGGAGCCGGGGAGCGGCCGCACTGGCGCCTGTGCCTCGCTGCGGCCGCCTCACGGCGACAAACTGCGGCAGATGAGCACCCAGGAGCTGCAGCAGCTGCTGGAGGATGACGCCAAGCTGGAGAGCATGGTGCGCGACATGGAGGAGGTGAGCGAGCGGGCGGGCGAGCACCGCGGCGTCCCGCGAGGCCCAAAGTGAGGCGCGGGGAGTGCGAGGGTGAGGCACTCACGAGACGGGGTGAGGAAGTACGAGTGAGTGTGAGGGAGTGTGAGGGAGTGTGTGGGAGTGTGAGGGAGTGTGAGGGAGTGTGAGGGAGTGTGTGGGAGTGTGAGGGAGTGTGTGGGAGTGTGAGGGAGTGTGATACGGAGTGTGTGGTAGTGTGAGACGGGGTGTGTGGGAGTGTGAGGGAGTGTGTGGGAGTGTGAGGGAGTGTGATGGAGTGTGATGGAGTGTGATGGAGTGTGTGGGAGTGTGTGGGAGTGTGAGGGAGTGTGATACGGAGTGTGTGGTAGCGTGAGACGGGGTGTGTGGGAGTGTGAGGGATTGTGAGGAAGTGTGTGGGAGTGTGTGGGAGTGTGAGACGGGGTTTGTGGGAGTGTGAGGGAGTGTGTGGGAGTGTGAGACGGGGTGTGGGAGTGTGAGACGGGGTGTGTGGGAGTGTGAAGGAGTGTGTGGGAGTGTGTGTGAGTGTTTGGGAGTGTGAGACGGTGTGAGGGAGTGTGAAGGAGTGTGTGGGAGTGTGTGGGAGTGTGAGACGGTGTGAACGAGTGTGAACGAGTGTGAACGAGTGTGAGGGAGTGTGTGGGAGTGTGAGGGAATGTGTGGGAGTGTGTGGGAGTGCGAGACGGTGTGAGGGAGTGTGAGACGGGGTGTGAGACGGGGTGTGGGAGTGTGTGGGAGTGTGAGACGGTGTGAGGGAGTGTGAGACGGGGTGTGGGAGTGTGAGGGAGCGTGAGACTCTGTGAGGACGAGCCTCGGTGGGTGATGGGGAGACTCATTCAGTGAGGAAAAATGGGAATTCTCATTAGATCTGAATTCACACCACAAAGGCCCCCAGTGGATTTTCCCCTCTTGAGGCCCCAGCGGGGTCCCCCCTGTGGCCTCTCGCGCGGGCGGGCCGCTGACATCATCCACTTCCGTGTGCGCCCACCGCGTGGATTGTTCGCACCAATCGGGGCATCGGATTCTCGCCCTCCATCGGATGTAATCGTCGACTTCATGGCTCAGGAAACGAGAATCCAGTCAGGAAGCCACTGATCGACGTCTCGAGAATCGCTTGACAGCCCCACTCAGGCGTGTCACCTCCACTCAGGCGTGTCACCTGTGTCACCTGCACGTGTCACCTGTGTCACCTGTATGAGTCACCTTTACGGGGGCCCCGTTGCCTCAGGGGCCCCGGGCCGTGCCCAGTACCCCGACTGGCCAGTCCAGCCCCTGTTTGTGTACGCACTTGAAATCTAAATTGAAAAATATTTTCTTTAGAAGTTCAACATATCTACGTTGTTGCCCCGCGATGTATGTATACACAGTACTGTACACACATACAGTACTGTACACACATACATTACTGTACACACATACATTACTGTACACACATACAGTACTGTACACACATACAGTATTGTACACACATACAGTACTGTACACACATACAGTACTGTACACATCGTCATCTGCCCTACGGGTTGCGTCGTGGGTTTGGTCCGTGGCCGTGACCCAGGGCTGTGTAGCGCAGCGGTTCGAGATGCTGTGCCATACTGTATATTCATACTGTATATTCATATTGTTTATTATTGTATATTCATACTGTATATTCATACTGTATATTCATACTGTATATTAATATCGTTTATTATTGTTTACCCAGCAAATCTACACTTGAGTCTCAAGACTTGTTTTCAGGAGGGTTCTACCAAGTTTGTCACAGTAGTGAGCGATGTTGTAGCTGTGTGTGACCCCTTTTCAGTAAATGTAAGCAATTTAGATGTTCTGCCGATACCGGTTACGTGAAGCAAGACGCAGCTGCGTTGAGACGCTTACAACTGCTGTTGTGTACACAGAAAACGTATCATGGCTATGGTATTTACAGTGCTGCTGTGTTCAATGACGCATGTGCATATGGTCGGGGAACACAATCGGTAGCAGCAGGGTGGTGGCGCAGTGGCGACACTCGTGCCTGACGGCTAGAAGTACCCGGGTTCAATTCCCGTGTGTGGAGTTTGTATGTTCCCCTCCCCCTGTTCTACAAGAGTTTTCTCTGGGTTCTCCGTTTTATTCCCATAGCTAAAAAAAAACTCCACACAATGTAACTGGGGCATGATGGTGTAACATTTGTGTGATGGTGGGAAGTGATGATGCGAAAGTGTGACTGAATGATATGATTGGTGGGACATGTTTTGACAATAAGATGATTACCGCTTTGTGTCGCTCCATAAGAATGTGGAATTTCCATCACTGGCTCTTGCAGGGCTGTAAACGGGAGCTGAGCAACGGTGCCTCAACGCTCACTTCAGGAGCTCACTTTGAATGTGTCTGCATCTGTGCCCACACGCGCCACGCACGCAGCTGGAAAACATTCAGATGGAGAAGGAACTGTGCCTGGCCAGCAACCGCAGCTTGGCCGAGGAGAACCTGAAGCAGCAGCCGCAGCTGGAGGAGGGGCGACTGCTCCTGGCGCAGAAGTACCAGCAGCTTAAGACGCTACACGAAGCCTTCACGGAGAAGGCTGCCAGGATCGGTACGGCAGGGGTGCAGACAATGCGACACTTCCTCCTGCACACTTCTGTCGCTGCACACAGGGCAGATAGCGGCCGTTTCCGCGGGTCCATTGGGATTGCTCGTAATAGGATAGATGGGCGATAGGGCCATACGTAAGCGGAGTTCTACTCTCATGGCTAATCATTGTGAGTCGGGCTGGCATTGATAACACATCTCCCCCTCTCCCCACTCTCCCTGCCTCTCTCCCCACACTGCCTGCCCCTCTCTCCACACTCTCTTGCTCTTCTCACACTCCCTGTAGCAGAACCCTCCTGAAAAATAGTTTTCAGACTCATTGTGGTTTCTTGGGTAAATAAGTAGTTATGAAACATGATTCACACGTGAGATGAGTAGCTGTGTGAGTCGGGGCCGTGTGTGTTTTGAGTGAGTGGCTGTGTGAGTTGGCGCCACGTGTGTTGTGAATCAGTGGCTGTGGGAGTCAGGGTCGTGTGTGTTTTGAGTGAGTGGCTGTGTGAGTCAGGGCTGTGTGTGTTGCGTGGCTGTGTGAGTTGGGGCTGTGTGTGTTGAGTGGCTGTGTGAGTTGGGGCTGTGTGTGTTGAGTGGCTGTGTGAGTTGGGGCTGTGTGTGTTGAGTGGCTGTGTGAGTTGGGGCTGTGTGTGTTGTGAGTGGTTGTGTGAGTCAGGGCTGTGTGTGTTGAGTGGCTGTGTGAGTCAGGGCTGTGTGTGTTGTGAGTGGTTGTGTGAGTCAGGGCTGTGTGTGTTGAGTGGCTGTGTGAGTCAGGGCTGTGTGTGTTGAGTGGCTGTGTGAGTTGGGGCTGTGTGTGTTGAGTGGCTGTGTGAGTCAGGGCTGTGTGTGTTGTGAGTGGTTGTGTGAGTTGGGGCTGTGTGTGTTGTGAGTGGCTGTGTGAGTCGGGGCCGTGTGTGTTGTGAGTCGCTGTGTGAGTTGGGGCTGTGTGTGTTGAGTGGCTGTGTGAGTTGGGGCTGTGTGTGTTGTGAGTGGCTGTGTGAGTCAGGGCTGTGTGTGTTGAGTGGCTCTGTGTGTTGTGAGTGGCTGTGTGAGTTGGTGCCGTGTGTGTTGTGAGTGGCTGTGTGAGTTGGGGCCGTGTGTGTCGAGTGGCTGTGTGAGTTGGGGCTGTGTGTGTTGTGAGTGGTTGTGTGAGTCAGGGCTGTGTGTGTTGTGAGTGGTTGTGTGTGTTGTGAGTGGCTGGTTGAGTTGGGACTGTGTGTGTTGAGTGGCTCTGTGAGTTGGGGCTGTGTGTGTGTTGTGAGTGGCTGTCTGAGTCAGGGCTGTGTGTGTTGAGTGGCTCTGTGAGTTGGGGCTGTGTGTGTGTTGTGAGTGGCTCTGTGAGTCAGGGCTGTGTGTGTTGAGTGGCTGTGTGTGAGTTGGGGCTGTGTGTGTGTTGTGAGTGGCTCTGTGAGTCAGGGCTGTGTGTGTTGTGAGTGGTTGTGTGAGTCAGGGCTGTGGTGTGTTGTGATTGGCTGTGTGAGTTGGGGCCGTGTGTGTTGTGAGTGGCTGTGTGAGTCAGGGCTGTGGTGTGTTGTGAGTGGCTGTGTGAGTTGGGGCCACATGTGAGCTCGGCGATGGCGCTATCTGTGTGCGCAGAGAGCCGAGCGGACTCGCAGGGTGTGGATACCCTGCTGGCACTGCTGCAGGCCGAGGGTGCCAAGATCGAGGACGAAACAGAGGTGGGTGCCGGTCCCATTTCTCCACATTTACCGTCAATGTTTTGAACGCTCCTGGTAAGACAATGAATGTCAAAACCGGTCCTTGCCTATGGGAACCTGGAATTTCACCAGAATTGGTTTAAGCAAGCCTGACTGTTGAGACACTGATTGTCAAAACTGATCCAGAGATTGCACGTTTTGAACCAGTGCTGCAGAAATAATGCGCTTCCAGAAGCTCATGGGATGTGTAAAATACGAGTATTTTTATGTGGAGGGACAGATGTAGGAATGGGGCATGTTGGCTGCTTATTCATTTCCAATAGTGTCAGCTGAGCGGTAGTAAGTGGTTCGCAGTGGGAATGACGTGAGTTCACATCCTGGGTGGAAGTTGTCCTGCGACAAATTGCCAGCCTCAGCATTGACTGCTACTTTGAAACTCTAGTTCCTGCTTTCCACGACTGAACCCCCTGGCAGCGTGTGGAGTGCGAGCAGCAGTGCCAGTTGACCACTCTCAGACTCCTCGGTGCCAATTGATGCTTCTGTCCATGTTGTACCGGGTGTGGCACAGCTGTGTACCCTTATGTGGGGTCACTTCACACGAGACTTGTATTTCCGACGTGGAGGGACAGAGGTGTGGAGGCTGTCAGCTTATTTATTTAGTTGTATTATCCACAGCGACGCAAATGCCTGTTATCACTTGGCTGAGGTTGTTGGTGGTGATTGCGGGCGATGTTATTTGCTGATTGTTGTTGGTGTAGATGGGGTTTGATAGCAGTGGTTGTGGTTTTAGCAGTTAAAGGAAAGGTCCACATGTGCACTGTGGAAGCACAAAAGTTATTTACGACTTTTTGGGTAAATATTTTTATTGGGCGGCAGGATGGCGCTCGTGCCTCGCAGTAAGAAGCGCCTGGGTTTCATTCCCAACTCGGGCCCCTTTCTGTGTTGAGTTGGTATGTTCTCCCCCTCCAAGTATGTATGGGTTTTCTCCGGATTCTCCGGTTTCCTTCCATAGCTAATAAAACCCACACAGTGCAACCAATATCATTCGTAATACAGGTAATTGCTGTTGGACAAACATCCCAATGCTGATAAATTAATTGCAATTTACTCAATTTGGATTACATACAGTAGTAACATCGATTATGTTATGTGAAACCTTGGCAGGACTTTCTTGCAAAAATCTTGGGACTCAAGCCTTGTGGGTAAACAAGTGGAATAATAACGATATTTGTCCTCGGTCATTTGAGTTGGGTTTTCCCCCATTGCAGAAAATGGCCGAACACTTTATGGAGGGGCAGCTGACGCTGGAGGAGTTTGTGGACGACTACCAGAACAAGCGGCGCTTGGCTCACATGCGCCGTATCAAGATTGAGAAGCTGCAGGAGATCATCGCCAAGCAGCAGCAACAGCAGCCACAGGCGAACCAGCAGCAGCAGCAGCAGCTGCAACATATACAGCAGCTGCAACATATGCAGCAGCAGCAGCAACGGCATCACGCTGAGTGTGCACTGCCCGCCAGGCCCGCTCCACTGCCCCCCATGCCCGGGAGGACATCCAGCCCTGTGCACCCACAGCCCGGCCCCCAAAACTCAGCGCCCAACTCCATGCACTACCCCTACTTCCAGGGCGCCTCCATGCCAGCCCAGGCCCTCGACCCCAATCGAGCGTTGCCGCCCCTCCAGCACCGGGGCCAGGGGCCCTCCATGCCAGCCCCATTTAGCTACCAGGGTCCGGGCTACGGAGCCCCCCAGCAACCAGGGGGTTGGGGGCCCATCCTGCACAGGGCTCCCAATCCCCCTCCTCGGCCTGGGCAGTGGAACATAGGTTCCCAGCCTCCTCCCCTGCCGCCCCGCTCTGGCCCGGCACAAATTGGGTTCGTGATGCCGCAGTAGTAGAGCCGACCATCGACGCTGTAGCCCTTCGCTATCACTATCCCCTCACTCCTCTCATTGCCACATGATGTAATGTACAGAGAACGCTTTATATATTTAATTTGTAAACTTTACCATAACTCCTGAATACTTCAGAATTGGGATATTCGGGCAATATCAGTTACTGTTTTTTTTAGCTGCGGGAGGAAATCGCAGAACCCGAAGGAAACCCATGCAGAACATGGGGAGAAAACATACAAACTCCACATAGGCGCCCAAGTCGGGAATCGACCCAATAAATTATTGGTATTAGGCAAGTGTTACCACTGTGCCACTACCCTGCCGCGCTGCAGACCCCTAACCCTTCATCATTGCAGCGTGATTCCTCTCAGCGTGATGCTGTGGATCGTACATTTGCAGATTAACTGTCCTGACAGGAGCGTTTCTTGTTGGGCTTTGTGAGCGTCAGTGTCCAGGAGGAAGTCCCCATGCTCCTTGAGCCCTGATGTGGCACGAAGCACAACTGCGCCACATGTGCCCTTGGAGAGTAAACCGTTTATTTTGCTTAACCAGGTGAGAATTCAAGAGACAACGATGAGTGTAATTTTCAAGAGTGACCGTGGGTCACCAAAATCACAATAAAGAGGACAGCAATGAAGCAAATAGAAATCAGTGCCAAAACAACCAAACACAAGTTGGTGTAAAACAACCAATATACATTGGTGTCAAACAACCAACATAAGTTGGTGTAAAACCGCGTTTAAAACTGCAAAAACGTGAATCTATATTTAATTAAATACATTTCCTGTAGCGAAATTTGGCTCGGAACAATTTAGTTTGAAGAAGCTTACATTGAATAGTGCTGGTGTATATCCCCCCACGTGCAGGAACATCCTGCGTTTGCTCTCACGGGACTCGTTGCAAGGAGTGGTCTCGGATCGGTTGGGTTCTCTGCTGCCGGACAGGCCCGGTGGTAGTCTTGGCAGGTGGTTGTTGCTCAGACACGAGGAGTTGTGTACCGGGTGGTGGTGGGTAGTGCGGGTGGAACTCGGCGCGGGGTGGCCGTTGTGCATGTTGGGAGTTGCACCGCTCATATTTGGCAAACGGTCGTCTCCCGGGCGATGTAAAGTGATTTTCTGTTGAACTTGTATCAATAAGTCTGTTTTGCGTGCCGTGAACATTTTACTTTGTAATAAATGCTATAGTGTAGGGTTTAGTGCATTTTCTTCCTATCATATGTATGTTTAATCTGTATACACAATGGAAATGGAATGGAATGAGAAATGTAATCGTGCATTGGAAGCCACTGCACGAGTCTGCGATGTTAACAGAGAACTGGCAGCAGCGAGGAGGAGGCCGCGGTGGGAACCCCCCCACGGTGTCGCCAGGCCAGACAGCAGCAGCAGCTGTCTGCTCGATTCAAGAAACGTGTGTCAACTTGAATCGATTACAACTTTGACAGTGCTGAGTTGGGCCTGGGTGCAGCGGCAGAGCGAGCCAATTGAAATTGGAAGGTTGCGAGTTCAAATCCTGGTTATTGTATGTACTGTATGTTGAACTTCTTTCGCACCGTATGTAGACAAGTGCTCATCGGATGTGCGAGGGAAGGACAACAAGACAAAAAGAATTTTAAAGAAATTAGTATTCAATCTAGATTTAAAAGTGCTAAATCTAGTGGCTTCCTAATATTGCAATGAAGAGCGTTCCAGACGGCTGCAGAACCGCATCTGAAAGCACGTGATGCAGTGACCGTCTTTGTTCGATGGTCATCCAAAAGCTGCTGCGAGAATGACTGGAGTTCGTGTGATGGTTTATCGTCCTTGACGAGGTCAGCAAGTTGTGGGCGGTTGACTCAGCCCATCATCCTAGGGTCGGTAAAGTGAACACCACTTCCTGCGTTTAAAAATAAAACCGTAGCACTTGCATTTATTTTCAGTTATTAGGGTTTTCTCACCATATAAACTAAACTATTACGTAATACTATTCTGTTTTATGTACCGAATCTGCCTTCAAATCGGTGGTTGAAATAAACACGTTGAGCTTGTAGGTGGGGGTACCAAAGCGCGCCGCGTCTCGACTCCGACTCCGCGTCCTGTGCGCGTGTCCTTTGCGACACTTGGGCTGCGGGTTCGGGTCACCACTTTTTCCACGACAGACTAAATCTGAACACGTTTCTCAGTCAGCCTCGGTCTGTCTACACGGCAGTATATCTGATGAGAGTTCAACAGGGGCTGGTGGCAACCCAAGTGGTTGCACGGGGCCATTGGGGGCCATTCAGAAACTACGAGAACTTTGTTGGTCCCGAGTGGCCGCCTCGCTCCACCGAGCGGGGCCGAGTTCATTTCTGAGTTTGTTGCTTCTGGACGAGATGTCGCAAGAGAATCCCCAATCCTGTGTTGGCTTTTGTTTTGGTAAAACTGGAAAATGCCGTGATATTTCAAAATCATGATGTCTTTGTATATATCGTATCCTGTTTCTATTTACAATTAAACATCGGTGATCTGGGCGTGTGTGTTGGCTACATCTCGTCTCGGAGCCAGCTCGCCACCTTCGCAAAAAGCAGGAAATGTTGCGTAGTCTCCTTCATAAATCTGTCCCTCAAACTCAAAGTATATTTTTACACATCCATCAGCCTCACTGCATCCTGGGAGTGCATAATTTCAAAAGCTTTTGTTCAATTACAAGCAAAACTGGACCCGTTTCAACATTAAGTGTCTCATCAGCAGTCCGATTCGCTTGAGCCGATGCTGGCGAACTGTATGGGCAAGCACTTGGATATGTGTCCTGGTTAGACGATAAACTATGTAACCGAATGTCATTGGTAACAATTCACAGTGATAGTTTCACCTGGTATCCATTCGTGCTGTATCGACACGCATCGCACCTCCTGGCATTCACATTCCTCGAAATGTATTTTGTTCCACGGATAATCCCATTTAGCCAGTTGCCCGGTAATAACAATACACGTGAGATGCGTCGTGCCGTGAGCACAGCGACAAGAAAACAAAGACGACATCAACAATGCAGAGAACGAATTCGGGGTCCGTATTAAATAATGCAAATCGAGGTATTTGACGGTCTTAAACGAAATACGCGAATAAAATAAAAAAAAAACGAGACTGTGACCTTCAACCGCATCAGAACATTAACGTGTTAAACTTCTTTCGCCCCGTACGTAGCCAACCGTGCTAATCGGATGTGCGGGGGGAAGGACGCAACACCAGGTAGATGCCCTCATCTTCAGAAATGGAACATCGAAGACAGCCCACAAGGAGTGCGACTGCGGACATGCAACCCACTGGGCCGAAATGTAAAACCAGCGTCGTCTCAACAGCAAAACGACGCGAACTCCCTCCCGAGGCGCTCTGGTGGCCAGCAGCAGCAGCCATCGGCATTGAGCTCAACATTGCTGTTGTGATGCCGCCGCCACGAAGCCGTTCGGCAGGCGCCCAAACCCCCGACTTCGCCACCACCAAGCAACGGAGCCAACCCCGCGTCCCCCTCACCTCACCTCACACGAACACACCCGCACGCATTCCCCCCCCCCCCCCCCCATAGAGCTCCGAGGGGAGGTCACCTGGCCGACCGGTTTTTATCCGAGAAACCCTTATCGGGGTTAACTCTCACGGTTTCCGGCGATCAGGGAATTGGACGACCTCCCCCGTGCTACGTTGCGCCGCGGCGCTGCGACCAGCCGTAATATGGTGTGGTCGCGGCATGGGGCATTCGGCCACCGCGGTTGAGGTGCATTTTCCCCCCACACACACCCCCACGGGTCGACGGGGCAAGCAGGGGAGGGACGGGACAGCACGAATAGCGGGACCGCAGGAGCTGTTGCGCATAGTCATGGAGGGTTGGGATAATTACGCTTGAGCGCGCAGGCACCATTGTTAGGGGAGTTAAAGGATAAGGCTATTAGTATAAATAATTGGGAGAGGGGAGGCGCGCGAGGAGCCATGCACAGCTTCCCACGACGGGCCTTTGTGATGGACACCGCCGCATGAACCTCGATGATGGGGGCCTGCGTGAGAAAAGGATTGATTGGAATTTGTGTGGGGGTCGCTAGCCCCCGAGATCCCTCCCTCGGTACCCCTAACGGCCGGGTTAACCTCATTACTCGCCCCCTCGCTGCTAGGCGAACCGCTGCTGCGTTCTTCACCCATGGGGTGAGAGCCGTCGCTCCAGGATTCTCCTCCCCCGCGGGTCCGCGTAGTAGGCATGTTTAATTACGTACGCGCACACCCACACACAGCTCTGCGCGGCACTCACTCAACCCTGACCACTCACGCTAGGATCGCGCACCTGTATTATACACGTCGTGAACGTGCGCGCACACACGCCTACAGCTCCACACGCGATACCCACTCTTGCGCCGCTCTGCGCCGCGCTCGCCGCTCACGTTATGATCGCGCACCTGGAGTACGCTGATTACGCACGCCGCGAGCTCACGCATACACAGTACCACACGCGTTCACACTTATAACACGAGATCACACGAGGCCACGATCAGCTATTAATGATTTATTATCCGCTACCTGGAACTAGATGTTAAATCAGTGAGTCGACGAGGCTGGCCTACGCTGATACCTCTATACCTATTCCCGATTTATCTGCTATGATTCTAATTCACCTTCTTACTCACTGTTAAGTGTCCACGGCGGTCCGCTGATCCTTGTGCTAACAGCGTACCTCGGTGCGTCGCACGGACGTCCGGGTCGCTGGCTGGAGCTGTGTCTCGTCGCCTTGCGCTGGAGTAAGAGAGCCATTTCCCCTTTTTGCCCCACTATTTATCCTCCCTACATCAAAGGGAGGCTGCGCTGAACAATGGGCTCGTGCACCTCGAGCCCGCGCACGGCGGTTCCGGCGCTTTTGATATGCTAATCAGTGAGCGGCGTTGGCGGCGTACATCCTAATTACTCCCTTACCCTTCCTAACAATGGGGCCTGTGCGCTCAAGCATAATGTTCCCAACCCTCCATGACTATGCGCAAGAGTCCATGCGGTCCCGCTATTCATGCTGTCCCCTCCCTCCTCCGCCTGTCTCGTCGACCCGTGGGGGTGTGTGTGGGGGGAAAATGCGCCTCCACCGCGGTGGCCGAATGCCCCATGCCGCGACCCCACCATATTAAGGCTGGTCGCAGCGCCGCGGCGCCACGTAGCACGGGGGAGGTCGTCCAATTCCCTGATCGCCGGAAACCGTGAAAGTTTAATCCCGATAAGGGCTTCTCGGATAAAAACCGGTCGGCCAGGTGACCTCCCCACGAGCTCTATGGGGGGGGGGGGAATGCGTGCGGGTGTGTTCGTGCGAGGTGAGGTGAGGGGGACGCGGGGTCGGCTCCGTCGCTTGGTGGTGGCGAGGTCTTAGATGGGGCGCCTGCTGAACGGCTTCGTGGCGGCGGCATGACATAGCCCCCCGAGGTGCTGGTCCCCGTCCCGGGTTGACTGGAGCACCTTGCTTGAGCCGCGCCCACGAGGAAACGCTGCGGGATCCGGGGGGTCCGTCCGGCCCTCGTGGCTGGTCTCGGGGTGGGTGGCTCCGTCCTCTGCAGCTCCTGCGGCGGCCTCCTCCTCCACTCCAGCGGCTCTCCCTGTACCTCGGTACCTGCGGGCTGGGGTACAAACTCAGAAGCGGAGGGGTTTAGGGGCCGTCGTCCGCGCCGTCCCCTGGCGGGGTCGGGGCGTCTCGGGGGCCCGGCGGGGCCCATGTAGGGTGCGAGGCCCCCCAACACGAGGGGTGCGGGTACTCCGGGATTACGGGGCCTTCGAGTGACGGGGTTCTCTCTCGCCGGGGCCGCTTTCCACGGTTTTAAGCGGCGGACGTTGACCACCGTCTCTCGATCCCTCTCCCCGCCATAAATTAGTACCGTCCAGGGGGAGATCTGTCGCACCACGGTCCAGGGTCCCCGCCAGTAGGTCGTCAGTTTCCCCACCTGCCCGGCCCCGACGCGAGGGGTGTGTAGCCACACCTTAGCGCCTGTCAGGAATAAGGGGGGTTCCATGCGGGGTCGGGTGCCCTGTTCCTGCCGCCGATGCGCGGCTTCCCCTTGCGGGTATGCTCGACCTCGGGCTTCTCGCAGGGTCTCCAACAGGTGTTCCACGGGGCGGCTTCCCTCCTCCGGCTGGGGGGAAGGGACGCCGAATAGCAGATCTGCGGGTAAACGAGACTCACGGCCGAACATCATTAAAAACGGGGTTTGTCCCGTCGACGTGTGTACGGTGGTGGCGTAGGCGAAAAGGGCGTAGGGGAGGTGTTCGTCCCAATCCCGTTGATTTGCGGCCGCCATACGTTTGAGTTTCCCCGCTAGGGTCTGATTCATGCGCTCCACCATACCGTTCGCTTGGGGGTGGTACGCTGTGGTTCGGTCCTTCTGGATTCCGAACTCTCGGCACAGTGCCTGGAACAACTCGGCCTCGAACTCGCTACCCTGGTCGGTGAGGACTCGTTCTGGGATCCCGTGCTTAAGTACGTAGTGTTCCACGAATGCCCGGGCCACCACCAAGGCCGTTTTATCAGGGATGGCCACTGCCACGGGGTAGCGGGTGAAATACTCTACTGCGACTAGGATATATCGGTTGCCTCGATGGGATCGCGGGAATGGCCCCTGTAGGTCAATCCCGACCAGCTGATTCGTGCGGCTGACGCGGAACGGCCTTAGGGGTACCTGGTATCGTGCCGGTTTCGGCCCGCACTGCTGACAGGCGCGGCAGCCCTGTACCCAGGCCGCCACGTCTTGTGCCAATTTGGGCCAGAGATACTGGCGACGCAGGGTCTCTCGAGTGCGTCGTTCCCCATCGTGGCCCCCGAGTGGGTGGTCATGCACCAGCCGAAGCAGCTGGGGTCGCACCTGGGCAGGAACACAGATGCACCCCGGCTGGCCGGCCTCGGTTAACTCCCGTACCACTCCGTTCTGCACACACAACCGGGCATACAAACCGCTCCAGGGTCCTGGCAGGGCGCTCTTTTCCTCCCGCAGTGCCGCCTCCACTGCCGCCAGATCGGGATCTCGCTGCTGGGTCTGTCTCAGCTGCTCGTCGTTCAGGCCCGGGAAGGCGCAGCCGACGTCCTCCTGGATCCGTCCGATCGGGTCCCGAGCCGCGGGTCCCGCGCTTGCCGTGCGGTCGACGGGATCCTCGGTGCCACCTGTGAGGGCCTCTGTGGCGCACACTGCACTCTCTCTCGCTGGGGGGGGGTCAGTGGCCGCGGCCGCTCGGGGGTCCGTTGCCTGCCGGCAGCGTCCCCCCGTGAAGCACGGGCAGGCCTCCTCCGCCCTTGTCTCAGCGTCCACCGTGGGTCGCCTCGACAAGGCGTCCGCGTTTGCATGCGTCCGGCCAGCCCGATACTCGATTTGCAGGTTGTACTCCTGCAACTGCGCCAACCACCGGGCCATCTGCCCCCGCGGCTCCTTGAATGTGAGAAGGAACTGCAGAGCATAATGGTCAGTGCGTACGCGACATTTCCTGCCGTACAAATACGGCCGGAACTGCTTACATGCGAAAATCACGGCGTACAACTCCTGGCGGGTCACGCAATAGTTCAGCTCGGCCCCACTCAAGGTCCGGCTGGCGTACGCGATGACTCGTTCCGTCCCATCCTGTACCTGTGACAACACCGCGCCCAGCCCGCTGCTGCAGGCGTCGGTGTCCAAAATAAAATCGGTGGTAAAATCGGGGAACGCGAGGGTGGGGGCGTGGGTGAGGTGGTCTTTGAGAGTGGTGAAGGCCGTCTGGCAGGCCCCCGTCCACTGGTAGGGGTGCTTAGGGGAGGTGAGTTGGGTGAGGGGGCGTGCAATCTCGCTGAATCCCTTTACAAATCGACGATAATAGGTGGCGAGCCCCAAAAATGATCTGATCTCCGTCAGATTCCTTGGCCGTGGCCACTCCACTACGGCGCGTACCTTCTCCGGATCAGTGTGCACGCCTGCCTCGCTGACGCGATGCCCGAGGTACCCCACCTCGCGTTGTGCGATGTAACACTTACGTGGCTTGAGCTTGAGATGAGCCGCTCGCAATCGCTGGAACACCTCTCGTAGCCTGGACCAATGCTCAGACAAAGATCTACTGAACACTATCACATCGTCCAAGTAAATCAGGCACTGTTCCCATTGCAAGCCCCGCATCACCAACTCCATCAGCCGCTGGAACGTCGCAGGCGCATTGGTGAGTCCGAACGGGAGTACTCGAAACTCGAATAGTCCCATCGGGGTGGTGAATGCGGTTTTCGGCCGATCCTCCTCCGCCATCTCCACCTGCCAGTACCCGGACGCGAGATCGAGGGTGGAAAAATATCGCGCTCCGGCGAGGCTGTCGAAGGTGTCATCGATGCGGGGTATGGGGAAGGCATCGCCGAGCGTGACTGCATTTAGTTTACGGCAATCGACGCAGAACCGGGTTGACCCATCCTTTTTCGTAACTAGTACCACTGGGGCTGACCAGGGGCTCGCCGAGGGCTGAATTATGTTATCGCGAAGCATGTCCCCAACTGCCTCTTTGATTTGGGCGCGTTCGGGTGCGCCCACTCGGTACGAAGGGAGTTTGATGGGTCGGGCTGCACCGGTGTCAATTTGGTGCTTAACAAGATCGGTCCGACCCACGTCCGAGTCGTGCTCACTGAATACGTCGGCATACTCCCGCAGTAACTCGCGCAGCCGATCGGCCTCTCCCTTAGGTAAATCCGCCCATGGTACATGTAACGCGTCGAGCAGGGGAATGACCTCGGCTCGGGGAGTCGGGCCGACTCGCCAGGCCAGGTCCTGGTCACCCTCAGGACGACCGGGGTCTTCAGCCCAGAGTGCGAACACCGAGTCGTTAGAGTGGCGTGCGTGCAGGGGGTGTACAGTGGCTATCGGGGTGCGCCGCCGCAGTATCGCTGGGGTACTGTGGGGGTTAAACATCCGCATAAACAATCGGTCCCCATCTGCGTTTACCAACGTGGCGGATCCCACTATCCCATACCGTTTTGCCAACTCCGGGTGAGGAGTTAGCATTACCTCTCCTGATGGTCGGAGCGCGGGGTCGGTGGGGAATGTTGCCACCGGCACCAGCATCTCGGTGAGCGGGCCGATGGTGACTGCCGTCGCCAGGATAGCGGCCACAGGTGCGAAGCGGGGGCGCATCGGTTCTCGTCCCAAGAACGGTATCCGCTCGCCGTTGCTCTCCATGGTGGCGCATCGCTGGCGGGGTTGCACGTTGAGTCCCAGCCGTTCTAAGAGGTCGGTACCTGCGATGCACTCGTGACACAACGCACTCGACACGTAGAACTCCTGGGTGCACACCTGACTGCCTATGCGGACCTCTAGGGTGGCTCTCCCCAGCAGCCCCATTCCGGCTCCGCTCGCCGTGTGCAGCGCGCGGTCCGGTGCCTGCAGGTGACGCACGTCGACCCCGATCGCGCTGCAGTGCGCTGCGCTCACGAGCGAGGCCACCGCCCCCGTGTCTAGCAGGATTCGGGTACGCACTCCGTTAACCTCCCCTTCCACCAGCGACGTGGCCCCCGTGATCCCCGCCACCAGCTCCCGTAGCCAGTCGCCAGGAGTCACCGTTTCCGTGGGCGTTGTTGCTGGAACCTGTGTGGAGATCACTCGCTCGCCATTATTCTCATTACCGTCTATTTGTATCGGGACCGCGTCGATTGCACCCCTAGTTGGTCCGCTCACTAGGAGGCGTTGGAGTTTAACCCCCGCGCCTGCCGAGGCTCGGGTGATTTCAGGACAGTCTCTCACTAGATGCCCTCGGCGGTCGCACATATAACATGCCCGGGGAGGGGGGGGCGGTTCCGTAGCGGGTCCCCTGTCCGCTCCCTCTCCCTCCCCCAGTACGCAGTTGCCCCACATCGGACTCTAATTGGGACACCCTCCCGGCTAGTCCCCCTACTGTCGAGCGTAGTTCACCCATCTCAGACTGGAGGGTCTTCACATTTTTATTTGCTTCCTCGCGTACTTGGTGTACCTGGCTACCAATATCTCCCATGCCGGTCTGTAACCCAGCTACCCACCCCGGAGTTGTTTCGCTGGGTCTCTGGGGCTCCCTTGCCCGTCCCCTTACTGCAATGGCGAGCTCCTCCTCCTCGTCGGAGAGTAGGCTCGCTACGGCGCACTCTCGTCCCCTCCCTCGAGGCTGCGCGCGCTCACCCGAGAGTTTCTCGCATTTTCGCGCGCGCTCGACGAGGGTGTTAAAGGAGAGGCGTGCACCGTCTACATTTGGCTGCCACCACGGGGTGCGTGCCAAATATCGCTGGATTTTACCGGCGGCGAGGCCCTCAATTATTTTTGCCTCGTACTCTGGGTACGCGAGCTGGGTCAACATGCGCACATCCTCGGCGTAATCTCGTAGATCTTCGCCGGGTTGGCGGCGGCGTGCCTCTAAGGCCGCCTGCGCATCCTCCTCGTCATAGGCGCCGAAGCGCCGTTCGAGTTCGCACATTAATTTTTCCCACTGATTTTGTGCGCTTGCGGGCAAAGCTTCCACAAAGTCAGCTGCCCGCCCATCTAAATGTAACTCTAACTGCTGCAACGCCTCCTCATCTGACCACCCATTAACTTTTTTAGCCCCTCTGATGCTGCGGGCAAACGATTTCCATGATGGAATTCCTTTGCCCGTAAATGTGCATTTGATTTTAATCTGGGTTGGGGGGCCTCTTTCGCTTGGGGGTGCGGGGGATCGTCCCGTTTCTGACACCAATATGTGGGGGTCGCTAGCCCCCGAGATCCCTCCCTCGGTACCCCTAACGGCCGGGTTAACCTCATTACTCGCCCCCTCGCTGCTAGGCGAACCGCTGCTGCGTTCTTCACCCATGGGGTGAGAGCCGTCGCTCCAGGATTCTCCTCCCCCGCGGGTCCGCGTAGTAGGCATGTTTAATTACGTACGCGCACACCCACACACAGCTCTGCGCGGCACTCACTCAACCCTGACCACTCACGCTAGGATCGCGCACCTGTATTATACACGTCGTGAACGTGCGCGCACACACGCCTACAGCTCCACACGCGATACCCACTCTTGCGCCGCTCTGCGCCGCGCTCGCCGCTCACGTTATGATCGCGCACCTGGAGTACGCTGATTACGCACGCCGCGAGCTCACGCATACACAGTACCACACGCGTTCACACTTATAACACGAGATCACACGAGGCCACGATCAGCTATTAATGATTTATTATCCGCTACCTGGAACTAGATGTTAAATCAGTGAGTCGACGAGGCTGGCCTACGCTGATACCTCTATACCTATTCCCGATTTATCTGCTATGATTCTAATTCACCTTCTTACTCACTGTTAAGTGTCCACGGCGGTCCGCTGATCCTTGTGCTAACAGCGTACCTCGGTGCGTCGCACGGACGTCCGGGTCGCTGGCTGGAGCTGTGTCTCGTCGCCTTGCGCTGGAGTAAGAGAGCCATTTCCCCTTTTTGCCCCACTATTTATCCTCCCTACATCAAAGGGAGGCTGCGCTGAACAATGGGCTCGTGCACCTCGAGCCCGCGCACGGCGGTTCCGGCGCTTTTGATATGCTAATCAGTGAGCGGCGTTGGCGGCGTACATCCTAATTACTCCCTTACCCTTCCTAACAATGGGGCCTGTGCGCTCAAGCATAATGTTCCCAACCCTCCATGACTATGCGCAAGAGTCCATGCGGTCCCGCTATTCATGCTGTCCCCTCCCTCCTCCGCCTGTCTCGTCGACCCGTGGGGGTGTGTGTGGGGGGAAAATGCGCCTCCACCGCGGTGGCCGAATGCCCCATGCCGCGACCCCACCATATTAAGGCTGGTCGCAGCGCCGCGGCGCCACGTAGCACGGGGGAGGTCGTCCAATTCCCTGATCGCCGGAAACCGTGAAAGTTTAATCCCGATAAGGGCTTCTCGGATAAAAACCGGTCGGCCAGGTGACCTCCCCACGAGCTCTATGGGGGGGGGGGGGGAATGCGTGCGGGTGTGTTCGTGCGAGGTGAGGTGAGGGGGACGCGGGGTCGGCTCCGTCGCTTGGTGGTGGCGAGGTCTTAGATGGGGCGCCTGCTGAACGGCTTCGTGGCGGCGGCATGACATTTGCGCCGTGCAGGTCGCTCATTGATTAGCGGAACAAAGGCACCGCGGAGCTGCCTGGCCCGGGCGAGGGGGGCGCGTGCCATTGTTTGGAGTTCACGCCGCGCGGACAGAGGATTAATTAGCATAGCGAAGGCGCACGGTGCGTGGGAAGGGGGTAGGGGTCCGGGAATCAGGATAAATGGGAAGCGCAAAGGGGAAATCGGACGGTTCTCTCCAGGCCAGCGGACCCGCAGCAGCTCCAGCCAGCGACCCGGACGTCCGTGCGACGCATCGAGGTGCGCTGTTAGCACCGGGAGCAGCGAACCACCGCGGGCACCAAACAGTGAGTGGGGAGGTGAAGTAGGGTAGCGTAAGCCGATACATAGGGAATAGGTACAGGTTTGGGTGGAATAGGCCAGCCTCGTCGACTCACTGATTCCACATCAATTCGCAGGTAGCATATAATAAATCATTAATAGCGAAGCGTGGTCTCGCGTGATCTTGTTGAGCAGTGTGTCGCGTGGGGAGCTGCGTGTGTGTGCGTGCGACCACCCCGTGTGCGATACAGGTGCGCGATCATAACGCGAGTTGAGTTGGAGTGCGCGAAGCGGCGTGTGTGTGTGTGGGCGTGCGTACGTTCGCTCCGTGTGGGTTGCAGGCGCGCGATTAGGACAGGGAGGTATCGTAGTAGGGAGGGGCAGAATACTACTCGGTAATTAGCCATGCCGGCTACGCGGACCCGCGGGGGAGGGGAATCCTCGGGCGATGGTTCCCACCCCACGGGTGAGGAACCTAGCAGCGGGGGGGCGATTGATGATGCTAGCCCGGCCGTTAGCATTATCGAGGGAGGGATCTCGGGGGCTAGCGACCCCCACACTGTTGCTGCTGCGCCAGGATGATGTTGGGGACGCGAACCGCACCGACAGCCTCGTTTATGGCGCGCTGAAGCCAACACGACGCCGTCACCGCACCGTGGACGAGCGTGACAGCGGCCCACGACACGGCAAGGTTACACAATGCCCACCATGTTTGGCATCGGTAATTGGCGTAAGTCGTGCAATGTCTGCGCTGAGACTGCGATGCGCGTTCACCAGAGTGGCCTCAGTGGCCCGCGCCCTCCTCCCGCTTCGCGACACGAGCAGCCCCACGTGGGTGCTGGAGGAGACCCCCTGCCGGGTGCCCAATGCTCGCTCCGGGGCCCCCTCCCGGGCTCCCAATGCTCGCTCCGGGGCCCCCTGCCGGGCTCCCAATGCTCGCTCCGGGGCCCCCTCCCGGGTTGCAAATGCTCGCTCCGGGGCCCACTCCCGGGTTGCAAATGCTCGCTCCGGGGCCCCCTCCCGGGCTCCCAATGCTCGCTCCGGGGCCCCCTCCCGGGCTCCCAATGCTCGCTCCAGGGCCCCCTGCCGGGCTCCCAATGCTCGCTCCGGGGCCCCCTGCCGGGCTCCCGATGCTCGCTCCGGGGCCCCCTCCCGAGCTCTCGATGCTCGCTCCGGGGCCCCCTGCCGGGCTCCCAACGCTCGCTCCGGGGCCCCCTGCCGGGCTCCCAACGCTCGCTCCGGGGCCCCCTGCCGGGCTCCCAACGCTCGCTCCGGGGCCCTCTGCCGGGCTCTCAACGCTCGCTCCGGGGCCCCCTGCCGGGCTCCCAATGCTCGCTCCGGGGCCCCCTGCCGGGCTCCCAATGCTCGCTCCGGGGCCCCCTGCCGGGCTCCCAATGCTCGCTCTGGGGCCCCCTGCCGGGTGCCCAATGCTCGCTCCGGGGCCCCCTGCCGGGCTCCCAACGCTCGCTCCGGGGCCCCCTGCCGGGCTCCCAACGCTCGCTCCGGGGCCCCCTGCCGGGCTCCCAACGCTCGCTCCGGGGCCCCCTGCCGGGCTCCCAACGCTCGCTCCGGGGCCCCCTGCCGGGCTCCCAACGCTCGCTCCGGGGCCCCCTGCCGGGCTCCCAATGCTCGCTCCGGGGCCCCCCTGGCGGGTGCCCAATGCTCGCTCCGGGGCCCCCTGCCGGGTGCCCAATGCTCGCTCCGGGGCCCCTCAGCTGTGCTCCCGTGGTGCAGGAGACGGCGTCAGGGGAGCGGTGGCGAGGCCCCCCACCCTCTCCGCACCGAGACCAGGAGGGACCCACCACGCTTTATCCCACCACCGTCACCATCGTCACCTTCACCACCACCACCACCGTCACCATCATCGTCAGCCACGATCTCGCCACCGCTCTGATGAAGACGGCCGAGCCGCTCCCCGCGGACCTCCCCGCGGGTTCCGCGTTCCAGCCGCGTCCCTGAGACCCGTGGCGCTACGAGGCGAATTCTTCTTCTTTGCGAGATCAGGTAACTCGCTTCATCAAGAACTCTGACGAGGCGAGCAGCGGCGACCCCCAAGTCTCACAGCCAGAATGACCTGGGTTCGAACACCGAACCGGGTGCCTCTCCGTGTGGAGTTTTGTGTCCTCCCCCCAATCTGCTTGGGTCTGGACAAACATCATCCTCATGCTGAACAATTGCCTGCAAGTCACGCAGCAGGGGTCACGCACCAGGGGTGACGCACCAGGGGTCACGCACCAGGGGTCACGCACCAGGGATCACGCACCAGGGGTCACGCACCAGGGGTCACGCAGCAGCAGCATCGCCCCCCCACTGTGAAACTTGGCAGGACCCACCTGAAAGAGTCTTGAGACTCGGTGAGGATTTCTTGGGTGAATGAGCGGAAGAATTCCTCGCACTCGCTTGGGATTTAATTCAAGTGAATTGCGAGCGATGTGGATTTTCTGCTTTTAAATAAACAGCAACAACAACAACACCGTGTGACATGACAAGAGTAACGTCAACAATCACGACAACCTAGATTTGAAGCTTTCGTGACTGCAGGGATCCATACTCATTGGTTCTTTCGGTAAAGTCACGTAGGTAGAAAATAAAATAAATCACGGCGTTTCGATTGCAACACAAGCAATCATCATCAGGTGGGAAAACCACAGCAAGACTTTACCGAAAGAACCAAAGAGTATGAATCACAACAACGTTTGTGATCCACGTATTGGCCACCACTACCCAATCCGTAGGAATGAACAACTCGTTGAGTATAAGGATCAACAATCCAGTCTGATAATCCTGGCGACAGAAGAAACGTGTTTCTCAAGCGTTATATAAGATGGAGTGACGATCGTGCGTGTGTGTTTTGTTTTCCAGATTCACTTCAAACCCCCGAAGACACCGGCGGCCGTCCACGCTCCACCGGAGCGAGCCACGCACGGCGGCCACGCACGGCGGCCCTGCCGCGGCGCTCGGGATGCCGGGTCCGGTGCTGGCCGCGCTGGCGGGCCTGGGCCGTCTGCTGGCCGCGCTGGCCCTGCTGTGCGAGCGGCTGGAGCGCGGCCTGGGAGCGCTCTGCGCCCTGTGCCGCGGGGCGCGCACCGCCGGCGCCTGGGCGGCGCGCGCGTGCGCCGGGGTGGACGCGGCGTGCGGCCGCTGGGCCCGCGCGGCGGCCCCGCTGCTGCTCGGCTACGCGTGGCTGTGCGGACGCGTGGCGCCCGCCGTGGCGCCCGCCGCGCGCCCGGCCGTGGACCCCGCGGCGGGCCGGCCGCGAGCGGCGCAGGACGCGCCCACTAGGCCCAAGGGGCTGTGACTGCTCCGAGACTCGCGGTGGTTGAGATCGACTCGACTGGAGCGAACGGTGTCTCCTGAGAATGGGGGCAGAAAACAATTGGCGTCATCATCTGGATCACGGCTTGTGTGAGCGCTATAAGCTTGCGTGAAGCTAGGACTGTGTTTAGCAGAGAGGATCCTCGATTATATACATTTGTGGTTCTCCAGCAGTGGCTCAAGCGAGCTCGACTCTGCTGATGAGACACTCAATGTCGAAACTGGTCCAGAGTTTTGCTTGTGTTGTGGAACCAATGATGCTGAAATAATGCACGCCCGGAAGGCCGTGTGGCCGATGGGATGTGTAGTGGGACAGATGCGGGAAGGGGGCGTGTTGACTGCTTATTCATCCCAAGAGTGGCAGCTCAGCAGTAGAGTGAGCGGCTCACAATGGGAAGGTCGCGAATTCAGCATTGGCTCAAGCGAGCCGGACTGCTGATGAGACACTTAATGTTCCCTCCTTGGGGGGCCCGCTCCTCGTGGCCCAGCGGTTGCGTGGTCGCCGCTTGGGGTGGAGGTTTGTGGTTTGAACCCAGCAGGCCGTGCTGGTTATCGCTGCGGCGTGGATTAATAACAAATCACTGGTCCGCGCCACGTGCTTCACTTGCACCGGACGTTAAAGTTCCCGTGACGTCATTCTAAAGAGTAGGCCCTTGAGTGCCGGCATTACAGTCCAAATTGGACAAATTTGAAATTTTACTTGGCAAGACCCTCCTGAAAAAAAGTCTTGAGACTCCGTGGGGCTTTCTTGGGTAAGCAAGCGGAACATTGATTATTTATCCACATTGTTTTTCAGGTGTGATAGGTAATTGCTTCTGTGCATGGTTTGTATCAACTCGGAGAAACAAATAAATCTCGTAAAACCTGAAGTTAATTATCGGGTGGCGTTGGAGGTGCAGCGGTGACACTCGCGTTTCACAGCAAGACATTCCTGGGTTCGACTCCTGTCTTGGGGCCTGTGTGGAGTTTGGATATTCTGCCCCTGTTCTGTGTGGAGTTTGGATATTCTGCCCCTGTTCTGCGTGGAGTTTGAATATTCTGCCCCTGTTCTGCGTGGGTGTTCTTTGGTTTCCTTCCATAGTTCAGAGAACGCACACTGTAACCGGTGTTGGCCAAACATCCCAATGCTGAAAATGTACCTGCAAATAACTTAATTGGCATCACACAGCAGCAGCAGCACCGCCCTCTACTGCGAGAACTTGACTGGACCCTTCTAAAAAATAAGGCTCAATTCAAAATAAGGCTCAATTCACGACGATCTCCACGTCGGTGAACCCCACGCACACCAGCGCTCCTCTGCACGTGGTTCTCACACTGACCCACGCAGGTGGTGGTGTCCCGTGTGGACGGGTGGTGGGGAGCAGGGGCGAGGTTGGTTTAACGCAGTCGGTAGTGAAATGCGAAGCAGCTTCCTCGGCCGTGTCACTGTAAACACAGGGGGGTGGGGTCACAACGACTCGAGACGCAGGAGGGTACACGGCCGTAGATCGACTCGGTTGGACTCCCGTGTCCCACGGTTGGTGTGACGCCTCGTGACGAGAACAAGCCAGGTCCGCAGTGCAGCCGCAGTGCAGCCGTGTGCTCTTGTCACTGGACGTCTGTGAAAAACACCTCCATAGCTCGTCGGATTCCTCCAGGCTAAATAATGATTCTAATAAAGTATTTTTAAGACGCATTTAGTTGGATGCATAAGCAGCACTTGGAGATTCTAAACTTACTTCGATGCTAATATCGAAGAGTTGCTAACAGTTCGTGCATGGCCGTGAGACGCTCACGAAATGGGAGTACAGCAGAGAGGTTCCTTCAGCCCGCCGACATTGACCCGCGAGAGGTGGCCACGATCCACTGCTGGTTGATCGCAAACCATGTAGTTGTGAATCCCAGGACAAAGGAGACCAGACGCTAACAAGCTGATAAGTTTCGTTACGGCTAATGGCAAATAACAATCACCGACTAAGAATGCATACATCTATATATAATAACGCCTGCCAAGAGAGGGCACGAGTCACGCGTCTGCTCTCCGGGGGGGTGGTTATGGTTGTTGGTCAGGCTATGGTTGTTGGTCAGGTTATGGTTGTTGGTGGTTATGGTTGTTGGTCAGGTTATGGTTATTGGTCAGGTTATGGTTGTTGGTGGTTATGGTTGTTGGTCAGGTTATGGTTATTGGTCAGGTTATGGTTGTTGGTGGTTATGGTTGTTGGTCAGGTTATGGTTATTGGTCAGGTTATGGTTGTTGGTCAGGTTATGGTTGTTGGTCAGGTTATGGTTGTTGGTCAGGTTATGGTTGTTGGTCAGGTTATGGTTATTGGTCAGGTTATGGTTGTTGGTCAGGTTATGGTTGTTGGTCAGGTTATGGTTGTTGGTCAGGTTATGGTTGTTGGTCAGGTTATGGTTGTTGGTCAGGTTATGGTTATTGGTCAGGTTATGGCTGTTGGTGGTTATGGTTGTTGGTCAGGTTATGGTTATTGGTCAGGTTATGGTTGTTGGTGGTTATGGTTGTTGGTCAGGTTATGGTTATTGGTCAGGTTATGGCTGTTGGTGGTTATGGTTGTTGGTCAGGTTATGGTTATTGGTCAGGTTATGGTTGTTGGTGGTTATGGTTGTTGGTCAGGTTATGGTTGTTGGTCAGGTTATGGTTGTTGGTGGTTATGGTTGTTGGTCAGGTTATGGTTGTTGGTCAGGTTATGGTTGTTGGTGGTTATGGTTGTTGGTCAGGTTATGGTTGTTGGTCAGGGTTCCTGGCGGGCCCCGGACTCCACGAGCTCGACACCGTCCCGGACGTCGCGACATTCCTGAATCTGTTTCATGAGAAATGCCATCGGACGTGATTCATTCGCATTGCACTTGTTCACATCGCCGAGTCTCAAGAACGTCTCTTTGAGTCTCAATACTCTTCTTCAGGAGGGTCCTGCCACGGGTTTGTAGTAGAGGGCGATGTTGCTGCTGCTGCGCTCTGTACACCTCGTCTAGCCATTTGCAGGTACATTTTCAGCATTGGCGATGTTTGACTGATTACCAGTGACATTTGTTTAGCTGTGGATGGAAACCAGAAGAGCCGGAGGAACTCCAGCAGCACGCTGGGAGAGAATACAAACTCCACGCTGACGCCTGCATGGCCGGGGACTTGAACCCAGTCCCTCCTTGCTGTGGGGAGCCAGTGTCGCCACTCCGCCTCGCTGCTCTCGTGACGACGCCTCCCCTGTTCCCTCCCCCCTGCTCCACCCCCCTCCCCTGCTCCCCCCTCCCCCTGCTCCACCCCCCTCCCCTGCTCCCCCCTCCCCCTGCTCCACCCCCCTCCCCTGCTCCCCCCTCCCCCTGCTCCACCCCCCCCCCTGCTCCACCCCCCCCCCCTGCTCCACCCCCCCCCTGCTCCACCCCCCCCTGCTCCACCCCCCCTGCCCCCCCTGCTCCACCCCCCCCTGCTCCACCCCCCTGCTCCACCCCCCCCCCGCTCCACCCCCCTCCCCTGCTCCCCCCTCCCCCTGCTCCACCCCCCTCCCCTGCTCCCCCCTCCCCCTGCTCCACCCCCCCCCCCTGCTCCACCCCCCCCCTGCTCCACCCCCCCCCTGCTCCACCCCCCCCTGCTCCACCCCCCCCCTGCTCCACCCCCCCCTGCTCCACCCCCCCTGCCCCCCCCTGCTCCACCCCCCCCTGCTCCACCCCCCCCCTGCTCCACCCCCCCCTGCTCCACCCCCCCTGCCCCCCCCTGCTCCACCCCCCCCTGCTCCACCCCCCTGCTCCACCCCCCTGCTCCACCCGAGTGGTGGGGGGGGCGAGTGGTGGGGGGGGAGGGAGTGGGGGGGCGAGTGGTGAGGGGGGGGGCGAGTGGTGGGGGGGGGGAGTGGTGGGGGGGGGGAGTGGTGGGGGGGGCGAGTGGTGAGGGGGGGGCGAGTGGTGAGGGGGGGGGCGAGTGGTGAGGGGGGCGAGTGGTGAGGGGGGCGAGTGGTGAGGGGGGCGAGTGGTGGGGGGGGGGGGAGTGGTGGGGGGGGCGAGTGGTGAGGGGGGGGGCGAGTGGTGAGGGGGGCGAGTGGTGGGGGGGGGCGAGTGGTGAGGGGGGGCGAGTGGTGGGGGGGGGGCGAGTGGTGGGGGGGGGGGCGAGTGGTGAGGGGGGGCGAGTGGTGGGGGGGGGGCGAGTGGTGGGGGAGGGCGAGTGGTGAGGGGGGGGGAGTGGTGGGGGGGGTGAGTGGTGAGGGGGGGCGAGTGGTGGGGGGAGTGTTGGGGGGGGTGAGTGGTGAGGGGGGGCGAGTGGTGGGGGGGGGGAGTGGTGGGGGGGGCGAGTGGTGAGGGGGGGGCGAGTGGTGAGGGGGGGCGAGTGGTGGGGGGGGGCGAGTGGTGAGGGGGGGCGAGTGGTGAGGGAGGGGCGAGTGGTGGGGGGGGGGGAGTGGTGGGGGGCGAGTGGTGGGGGGGGGCGAGTGGTGAGGGAGGGGCGAGTGGTGGGGGGGGGAGTGGTGGGGGGGGCGAGTGGTGGGGGGGGCGAGTGGTGGGGGGGGGCGAGTGGTGGGGGGGGGCGAGTGGTGGGGGGGGGAGTGGTGGGGGGGTGATGAGGCGCTCCGCACTCTCGGCGCGGACGTCGGCGTCGTCGTCGCTGCTGCTGCTGCTGCGATGGAGGAGGAGGCGGCGAGCGTGGAGAGGTGAGTTGGACGGTCGCCTCCGTCTCTGCCGTGACCAACGAACGCCAATTCCTGTCACCATCGTGGGAGATATAACAAAGTACACAACTAATATATCATTATTGTTTTGTGTATATCACTCTATGGAGTTTTGTGTCGAATTCCGACCCATATCTCGCACAAAGAGAGGGGCTCACTGCCTACAAATATCTGGTAGGTCACCAGCATTGGTCACAGCGAGCCTGAATGTTGATTTGTAACTTTCATCCTTGCCTACTACGTGTCGATAGTTCGATGTTATTGAGGGACTGTGTTGTTGTCTTGGTGTGATCAGTGACTGTTTCCCTCTTGTTTTGATGCCTTGTCCAAGTTTGGGAATTGATGTACTTATGCAATTTGGACGTGTTTACTTTCTTTGTATTTATTATTAATTACTTGCTTACCTTCCCTATACTTTGTGTTGTTTGTTGTAACTTTCTGACCGCCCCCTACTGGACATGTGAAAAAGAGCTTCAGGGCTCATCGGATTTCTCCAGGATAATTAAAGATGCTGATGAGACGCTGAATTGTGAAACGGGTCCAGTTTGTGTTGAACCGATGCTCTTGAAATGATGCACTCCCATAAGGTCGCGTGGCTGGTGCGATGCGTTTTCACTTTTATTTAGTTGAAACGGGATTAAACACTGAAAATAGGACACATTACTCTGAACGAAAGTGCATAAACTTTTAAAATCTATACAAGTACAATTGAAACTATGTTGCAGAAACGTCAAATTAAATACTTCGTGTGAATATGTACTAACACACTGCTGTGGTGCAGCCAGCCAGATCGTGTTGTTTCTTGTGGAGTCGTTTTGACGAGGTGCACGGGGTTTGAGTTCACGAGGCGTCACACGAAGCGCGCGTGTCGGGAGTCCAACCGAGTCGATCTACGGACGTGCCACCCCGGGTCACACGAACTGTCCACGAGAAGCCCAGAGCACGAGCGTGTCCTAGTGTCTCCTGGGCTTCGAGTCGTTGTAACCCCCCCCCCCCCCCGTGTGTTTACAGAGACACGGCCGAGGAAACCGCTTCGCGTTTCACCGCCGACTGCTTTAAACAAACCTCGCCCTTGCCCCTTTGTCGGCAATTAATGCAAAACCAATTCACGTCACTCAAACTGGCTGCCAATGTCAGCAAAACCAGCGTGTGCGCTTCTCCCCAAAGAAAACTCTGCTCTCGTTTCCACCTCCAATTACGCTGTTTGGAAACCACAGCGTTAAACAATTGAACCACCCACCCCCACTCACCACACTATAGGTCTCGACTCAACCACCCACTCACCACACTGCAGGCACAAATCAATCACCCACTCACCACCCACTCACCACACTGCAGGTCTAGACTCACTCACCACCCACTCACCACCCTGCAGGTCTAGACTCAAGCAACCCACTCACCACACTGCAGGCCACACCTCAACCACCCACTCACCACCCACTCACCACACTGCAGGTCTAGACTTACCAGCCACCCACTCACTTACAGTACCCCGGTGTTTACAAATTGAGTTGTATCTGCGGTGACTGCTATATCGGGGAGACGAAACGACATATTTATGACCGAATTCGCGAGCACAAATCAGATTTGTAACACGGCAGAACGAATTCTTCGGCCGTAGCTGATCATTGTTTCAACACAGCGGGTTCTCATGATATTGTTTTCTCCGATACCAAAGTGCTCTGCAAACCTCCCGGATACTACCAAAGATGTGTCCACGAAGCCATCCAGATATACAAACATAGACACAACTTCAACCGAGAGGATGGTTTTAAATTGAGCAATCATTGGAAAGATGTCATCAACCAAGTCAAACTTTAGCTGCCTTATAATTGTACAGCCATTTCCATTTCGTACAGTTGGTCACTTTCGTTTTTGACAACCGCTCGCCATCGCCTCTCCGTCCCCCTGACCCCCTGCAGCATAACAAAAGGCGGCTTAACTTAGCCCCCCCCACGGCCCCTTCCTGGCTCCCCCCCTTAACCTGTATAACAGGACCCTGCGGGGTGGGCTGGTAGGAATAATACTTAGTACCGGTACAGGGATATCGACCGGGTATAGAGGAGTTAAAGAAAAAATTATCGTGCACAAATAAGGCGATTAAATGTATCTCGTCTCTGTGTTAATAAGCCTCCCGCACTAGGCCACGCGAAGCCTGCCGCACTAGGCCTCGCGAAGCCTACTGCACTAGGCCTCGCGAAGCCTTCTCTGCAGTAGACTTAGCGAAGCCTTCTGCACTAGGCCTCGCGAAGCCTCTGCAGTAGGCCTCGCGAAGCCGCGCTTTTCGTGCACAAATAAGGCGATTAAATGTATCTCGTCTCTGTGTTAAGCCTCCCGCACAAGGCCTCGCGAAGCCTGCCGCACTAGGCCTCGCGAAGCCTACTGCACTAGGCCTCACGAAGCCTTCTCTCCAGTAGACTTAGCGAAGCCTTCTGCACTAGGCCTCGCGAAGCCTCTGCACTAGGCCTCGCGAAGCCGCGCTTTTCGTGCACAAATAAGGCGATTAAATGTATCTCGTCTCTGTGTTAATAAGCCTGCCGCACTAGGCCTCGCGAAGCCTGCCGCACTAGGCCTCGCGCCGTGCTTTCCGTGCACAAATAAGGCGATTAAATGTATCTCGTCTCTGTGTTAATAAATGTTTCTTGTCTCTGTGTTAAAAAAACGTGCTGCGTTTCAGTAAAGTAATTTTGAAGCGAAGTTTAAAGTTTTGCCGTGATGCGCCGGAAGCGACGGCCATCTTGCTTAATTCACAGATCGCAGGGGGAGCGGGTGGCCATCTTGTCGGACAGGGTCATGCCAAGTGTTTGCAGTAGGGGGCGATGTTGATACACGGACGGACGGACGGACGCGGACGGGTGGACGGACGGACGCGGACGGACGGACGGATGCGGACGGACGGACGGACGGACACATTCATCTATTGGTGGTCTGGTCCACTTCGTTCCTACCAGTAACAGGACCCTGCGGGGTGGGCTGGTAGGAATAATACTTAGTACCGGTACAGGGATATCGACCGGGTATAGAGAAGTTAAAGAAAAAATTACTGTATTCTAGTGTAACGTTAATTAAAAGTGTTTGTTTTGACAAGAAACGCTGTGAGATTTAAAGACCCCCCAACACCACCCTCAACACCACCCCTCCCACCACCCCTCCCACCACCCCCCACCACCACCCCCCACCACCACCCCCCACCACCACCCCCCACCACCACCCCCCACCACCACCCAACCCCACCACCACCACCCCACCACCCCCCACCACCACCTTCTGCACTAGGCCTCGCGAAGCCTGCCGCACTAGGCCTCGCGAAGCCTGCCGCACTAGGCCTCGCGCCGTGCTTTTCGTGCACAAATAAGGCGATTAAATGTATCTCGTCTCTGTGTTAATAAATGTTTCTTGTCTCTGTGTTAAAAAAAAACGTGCTGCGTTTCAGTAAAGTAATTTTTTTTTAAATAAACGTGCTGCGTTTCATCTCTGTGTTAATAAGCCTGCCGCACTAGGCCTCGCGAAGCCTGCCGCACTAGGCCTCGCACCGTGCTTTTCGTGCACAAATAAGGCGATTAAATGTATCTCGTCTCTGTGTTAATAAATGTTTCTTGTCTCTGTGTTAAAAAAACGTGCTGCGTTTCAGTAAAGTAATTTTTTTTTAAATAAACGTGCTGCGTTTCATCTCTGTGTTAATAAGCCTGCCGCACTAGGCCTCGCGAAGCCTGCCGCACTAGGCCTCGCGCCGTGCTTTTCATGCACAAATAAGGCGATTAAATGTATCTCGTCTCTGTGTTAATAAATGTTTCTTGTCTCTGTGTTAAAAAAACGTGCTGCGTTTCAGTAAAGTAATTTTTTAAATAAACGTGCTGCGTTTCAGTAAAGTAATTTTGAAGCGAAGTTTAAAGTTTTGCCGTGATGCGCCGGAAGCGACGGCCATCTTGTTTAATTCACAGATCGCAGGGGGAGCGGGCGGCCATCTTGTCGGACAGGGTCATGCCAAGTGTTTGCAGTAGGGGGCGATGTTGATACACGGACGGACGGACGCGGACGGACGGACAGACTCGGACGGACGGACGGACGTGGACGGACGGACGCGGATGGACGGACGGACGCGGGCGGACGGATGGACGCGGACGGACAGGGATGGACGGACGGACGCGGACGGATGGACGCGGACGGACGGACACATTAATCTATTGGTGGTCTGGTCCACTTCGTTCCTACCAGTATAATCTCGTGTCTCTTAGAGCTCTCTTCACTTGATACAGTAATTTAGCTGTGACGGTTTCCACCTGAAGACGGAAGCTTGTGTTGCCTCCGAAACGTCGTGATTTAATTTAGTTGTTTTTATTTATTTTTAATGCTTTTTTTACCTACGTGACTTTACCGAAAAAAACTAAGAGTATGAATCCTTGCAGTCACGAAAGCTTAAAATCTAGAATTATAAAAATCTTGCATATGGCTGGTTACTTGACATTTTGGGCCTTTGGGCTTGTGCTCAGAAACTGTTTCAATCATGTGTGGATTTACATACCATTTACACAAAGTACATACCATTTACATACCGTTTACACAAAGTCCATACCATATACATACCGTTTACATCCACACCGCCACTATGTGTGCTAGCGAGCAGGATGGCGAGGCGCGCGTGGTGGAGCCAGGCGGAGGGTGGCACAGCCGCTGGCAGCTCGTGGCTTGTGTCGCCGTCGTCTACAACTGGCTCGCCGTCGTCTGCAGGTGACGCAGCAGCAGCAGTCAGACTTGTCCACAAATCTGTCTGTCGCCTGATGAAGCTAGTTGAATTACTGGCGAAACGTCGTACTCAGATTGTAAATGTTGTGGCTTGGCTCTCCAACACACCGGTTAGTGCTTTACTAGTTTACTACACTATACACTACACACTACACTATACACTACACTACTATACACTACACACTACATTATACACTACACCAGGGGTCGGCAACCTACGGCTCCGGAGCCGCATGCGGCTCTTTACGGGCTGCTTCTTGACGATATGTACGTATGCACATAGATGCATTGCGGCTCTTGAAATACTGAATTTTGTACCGAATTGTAAAGAAATGGCTCTTCTTGTTATTTTGGTTGCCGACCCCTGCACTACACTATACACTACTATACACTACACTATACACTACACTTTACACTACTATACACTACACTACTATACACTAGTGCTGTACTAGTGTAATATCGTTGAGGACTCTTGGACGCCGGGGTTGAGGCACACGTATTTATTCCGCAACAGTTGTCACAACCGCGGACGTACAACACTGGAGGGGGTATCGGCCCCCTCACCCGCTAGCTGGGAATACACTGCTTGCTATCTCTGACCTACCTCCTAGTCCTCCACTAACGGGCTAGGGGAGGCTGTCTGGCCCGACACTGGTAAGTCGGGCTACGGTACCCGGAGTCCCAGAGCACTAGCTCTGGTTCTCGGGACCACGCCGCTGGCAGGGTCCTGCGCGGCCCTGACAAGGGCGGCGACCCAGGGGAGTCCAGGGCTCTAGCTAGACGATCTTCGGTCTTCACTGGTTTAGCTTTAACATTCTCCCCCGAGCTCTCCGGCTCATCCCCTTTTATACCAAAACCCCTCCCTGAGGGGTGGGGCCAGCCCCCCCAGGCTGCCCTGTGCGGACGTCGTTGAGAGCACCTCCCCGTGCACTCACGAAGCCCCGCCCACTGTGTTTGTTTCCCGTGTGATCCTATGTATACAGCCCCTCTGTAACACCCCTACACTAGTGACGAATTGGCCACGTTCTGTTTACGTGACAACCCCTGCTAGTTGGTTGTGTCGGGTGATGGCGGGTTTTAACGACACATTTATATATTTACGCGATCTAACCCAAATAACATCTATTATGGGTGATATTGGTCGCGAAAGCCTACGTGTTAAAACAAACGTTGTTTTGAATGTGGAGGGACAGGTCTGAGGCCTATGGCGTGCTTGTTGTGTTGTTGCTGTTGCTGGGTCGCAGGGCGAGCTTCCCAGACATCCAGAGGCAGCACGGCGCGCTGCTGCTCCCCGTGGACTTCCTCTGCGACGCCGTCTACCTCGCCCACATGGCGCTTGCGAGCCGCACTGGTACCGGCACCGTGTCAGCACAGAGCCCCACTCCCACGTGACCCTTGCGAGCCGCACTGGTACCGGCACCGTGTCAGCACAGAGCCCCACTCCCACGTGACCCTTGCGAGCCGCACTGGTACCGGCACCGTGTCAGCACATAGCCCCACTCCCACGTGACCCTTGCGAGCCACACTGGTACCGGCACCGCGTCAGCATGGCCCACAGGTTGTGTGGTTCGCGTGCTCATAGCGAGCAGCTATGGAGACTGGCACGGCGCACCTAGGCGTGATGGTGTGGCAGGCACTCATTTCAGGCTGGGTCGACCTAGGGGTGGTGCACGAATGGATCAGATATTCACTCGTGTTGGTTGCAAGTGAATTGAACTTAGATCGCCTATTTATTAGTGCTGTCCGCTAACCACTGTGCCACCGCTTCTCACTATGCCATTGACACACATTTCACACCTGCAGAGTAAAAGTGATTCCTCGCTAAAATGAGCATTGAGGTGGTGCTGCTCTCCTGTTTCCAGTCTGAGGCAGTGGTACAAATCCCACATTCCTTTGGTGGGGACGAGTCGATCCAGGCAACCATAAGGCAGTTGTCCAGTTGGCCGTGAGCGCAGCTCAAGCTGTGTACGTGCTGTCCAAGTCGAGTGGTTACACGGAGTAGTGAGCTTTCGCTCCGTGACATTAGTGTGGCATTTAGGTGTCCATGTGCTCTACAATGGTGTGTGGAAAAACAAAATTCTCACCTCAGATCCAACCGCGAGCGTTGTGCATGGCGCGATACAAACGCACGCAGGAGAGACACAGGTCACTGGCATCCAGCGCAAACTCTTTATTTCAGAAAGAGTCAAACTCGAGACCGACGGCACAACAACACCTCTCCTCCCCGTAGTGGCCAAGCCAACGGGGTTTCTGCCACCCCGTGGCCTCATGCCCACCGCATTTTGCATGCGATATCAATCAGACACTATTCCTACTTCAGCCACCGAGTAACCAATCGCTCCAGGACCGCTCCTTCCACCTTTCTCAACACAAGTTGATCTATTCCCGGCGTAGCACTGCAGCATGGCTGATAATATAATTCATTATCAACACATTCAATGTCACGTTTCCAATATTGCTAGGTGTAGATGTTAATAGATCAGCCATTCACGAACCCCGTGACACGTGCATTGAACGAACAACCCAATGCCCAAAAAACCCACAAACCCTGACTATTTCCAACAGCTGCAACCCTTCTGGAAAAGAGAATAAAAGTTAGGAAACAGTGACATCAGCAAATCAACTGGGCCACACAGATGAGAGAAGCCCAAACTCGTCACAGGCATTGCGGAGTCTGGCGACAGCCACTACTTCATCCGGTCTGGTGTCCATCCCCAGTCTTCTCTCTGGGCTTTCGATTGTTGGCCACAACAATCGAATGCAACCGGATTGACGGGGTTTAGGAGTCGCGTGAGATGCGTCCGACACCAACGTCACAGTGGCAAGGATTGTTCCGACATGAAATTGTGAGCCATGCGCAGTATATTCATATGCATGTGCCGAGTCTGATCCAAATTGAGTAATTTATAGGTATTGGGATGTTTGTTTGGGTTTAAAAAAACAAAGTTAAATGTGTGCGGTTGCACCATGAACTCGTCATCCATGTGGTGTTTGCAGGTTTTATGGAGCGTGGGTTTCTGGTAACGGACACGGCCAGGATCCGTGACCGCTACTTGCAGTCATCACGGTTCAAACTCGACGTCTTGTCCGTCCTCCCGACGGACATCCTCTACCTGTGGGTCGGCACAAACCGCCCCGAGTTGCGGTTCAACCGCCTCCTGCGAGTCTCGTGCGTGTTCGACTGTTTCGACCAAATCGAGACGCGGACGAAATACCCGAAGAGCTTCCGCATCTTCAAGCTGGTCGTGTACATCTTCGTCATGGTCCACTGGAACGCGTGCGTCTACTTCCTGCTCTCCGCCCACATCGGTTTTGGCACCGACGGCTGGGTCTACCCCAACACCTCGACGGGCACGCTCGCGCCCACGGCGCACCAGTACCTGCACTCCCTCTTCTTCTCGTCGCTCGTCCTCTTCACCGTGGGCAACATGCCCCGGGCCGAGCGGGACGCGGAGTTCGCCTTCACGATCGTCGACTTGCTGATCACCGTATTCGCGTTCGCCACCATCGTCGAGTACATCTCGGGCATCGTCTTACGGGACAAAGCCGACGTGCGGTTCATAGCAAACTTCTGCGAGGTGAGAAAGTACGTCGAGCGTCACGGCATTGGGCGGGAGACGGAGCGCAGGGTGGTGGCCTGGCTCGAGTTCCTGCACTTCGGCAAGAAGGCGCTCGGCGGCGGGGAGGAGGAGGAGGCGGCGCTGCGGCGGCTGCCCATCACGCTCAGGGCCGCCATCGCCATCGACGTGCACATGCACACGCTGCGCAAAGTGGAGCTGTTTCGCAACTGCGAGATGGGGCTGCTGGAGGAGCTGGTGCTGAAGCTGCGGCCCAAGCTCTACAGCGCGGGAGACTACGTGTGCCGCAAGGGCGACGTCGGCAGGGAGATGTACTTTGTCAAGGATGGGAACCTGGCGGTGGTCGCGGACGACGGCGTCACGCTGCACGCCGTCTTGGCGGAGGGCAGCTACTTTGGTGAGATCAGCCTCCTGAACATCACCGGCAGCAGAGCGGGCAATCGGCGCACGGCAAACATCAGGAGCATCGGTTACTCGGACCTATTTTGTCTCTCGAAGGGCGACCTAGAAGAGGTGCTGTGCGAATACCCGGCGGCACGCGACATCATGGAGGAGAAGGGCAGGCAGATCTTGGCGGGCATGGCCCTTCTGAGCGACGACGTCGCCGCGCCTCCCGGCGGCGGCGGCGGTTGCTGCGCGATCCCTGGGGCAGCCCTGGGCGACGTGGAGCGCTCCGTGGGGGCCCTGCAGGTGCAGGTGGCGCGATTGCTCGCGGAGCACCGCTCCATGCAAAGGAGGATGAACGCGCGGCTCTGCGAGCTGGAACACATCTGGGGCGAAGCGGATTCCCACGAGGGTAGCAGTGGGACCGATTAATTTGTGGGCTCTGACATCAACACGCAGGACACTGAATATACTTCTTGCATCAGAATAAAATAATAATAATAATAATAATCGAGCACGTTGGGTATTGGCGCGATCGTTCTTATCGTGCAGGGCAATCATCACAAAGGGAGTCACCATTGTTTCGCAGATAAAGTCTGCAGTAGTTTCGCAATAGGGGAGGATGTTGCTCCTGTGTCTTATCACAATTGAGTAATTAGCGGTGTAATTTTGACAAATTTGGACCATGAAGCCAGCACGCAATGGCCTACTTTTCACGAACGAAATCACAGGATCTTTAACATCTGTGAAGCAGACCGCACGCATTTGTAATGACGACACCCGCAGTTATAACCAGGGCGGACTGCCAGAACCAAACCGTGAACCTCTGCAACGAGTGGTCAATGCGCTACCGCTCAATACTGTAACTTTGGTTATATATATATCATGTATCACTTGCACCACTCTTAAGTGTTGAATACGTTGATGTGTTAATTAAAATTCATTGTTGGGGGTGGCTGCTTCCTCCAGAGGCTTCGCGCACTTACTTCTTGGGTGCAAGACAGTGGCGGCTCCTGCAAAATCTCTCAGGGGGGGCAAATGTCTGGATGATTGATAAGGATAAGGTCCACCCATGCAATGGATAAATTAACAGCTTAAGCATGTAAAGGCAACTTCACTTCTTTAATATTAATGAAAAATAAAGTGACTCTTACAATACATCTTGTTTGTTTCTATACTCACTATTAAAACAAACCACTCAAGTTTCTTTTATTAAAGATTCCACTTCCCTTCTACGTGACTTTACCGAAAGAACCAAGAAGATGATTCCCTGCAGTCACGAAAGCTTTAAATCGAAACAAATTATATTGTTGGATGAAACGTGCTTACGTATGATGACGTAAGCACGTATGATGACGTAAGCACGTATGATGACGTAGGCACGTATGATGACGTAAGCACGTTAGGGCGAGCCCTCCCGGAAGCCATAGAGAATGCATTGCAGCGCCCCCGTTCGAAAAAAAACATCTTTGAATGTAAGTCTATGGGACCACTCTGGGCGATTCTCAGCTGGAGGGAAATCGCCCAAAAAGAGGCGGTACTCCACAGAACGTAGCATGACGCTGATTGGACTATATCCAGAGGCACAGTGACGGCTAGCGTGACTCTGTGGTTGAATGACATTGATGGTGCGTCGCCCAATCGCCCTAATGAAGAAACCGCCCCTGGTGCAAGATGAATAAACACACACTGACTTCTTGGGTGCACGATGAATAAACACACATTGACTTCTTGGGTGCACGATGAATAAACACTCGCTGACTTCTTGGGTGCATGATGAATAAACACACACTGACTTCTTGGGTGCACGATGAATAACACACACACTGACTTCTTGGGTGCACGATGAATAAACACACACTGACTTCTTGGGTGCATGATAAATAAACACACACTGACTTATTGGGTGCACGATGAATAAACACACACTGACTTCTTGGGTGCATGATGAATAAACACACACTGACTTCTTGGGTGCACGATGAATAAACACACACTGACTTCTTGGGTGCACGATGAATAAACACTGACTTCTTGGGTGCATGATGAATAAACACACTGACTTCTTGGGTGCACGATGAATAAACACACACTGACTTCTTGGGTGCACGATGAATAAACACACACTGACTTATTGGGTGCACGATGCATAAACACACACTGACTTCTTGTGTGCACGATGAATAAACACACACTGACTTCTTGGGTGCACGATGAATAAACACACACTGACGTCTTGGGTGCACGATGAATAAACACACACTGACTTCTTGGGTGCACGATGAATAAACACACACTGACTTCTTGGGTGCACGATGAATAAACACTGACTTCTTGGGTGCCCGATGAATAAACACTCACTGACTTCTTGGGTGCACGATGAATAAAGACTCACTGACTTCTTGGGTGCACGATGAATAAACACACACTGACTTCTTGGGTGCACGATGAATAAACACTGACTTCTTGGGTGCATGATGAATAAACACACACTGACTTCTTGGGTGCACGATGAATAAACACACACTGACTTATTGGGTGCACGATGAATGAACACACACTGACTTTTTGGGTGCACAATGAATAAATACTCACTGACTTCTTGGGTGCACGATGAATAAACACACACTGACTTCTTGGGTGCCCGATGAATAAACACTCACTGACTTCTTGGGTGCACGATGAATAAAGACTCACTGACTTCTTGGGTGCACGATGAATAAACACACACTGACTTCTTGGGTGCACGATGAATAAACACTCACTGACTTCTTGGGTGCACGATGAATAAACACACACTGGCTTCTTGGGGAGGTGACATTTTAGCCAGTCCCTTCTCCGGTGGCTAATTCCTCCACATTTTTAAGATCCGCCCACTGAATTTGGATGATTTTTAATGAATAAACACGCACATACTCTTTGGGTCTTTCGGTAAAGCCACGTAGATAGAAAAATAAATAAAAATCACGACGTTTTGATCGCAACACAATCGTCTTCAGGTGAAAAAATACAGCAGGCGGACTGCCTCAGTCCTCGTGTGGACTCAGCAGTCCGCCTGCTGTGTTTTTCCACCGGAAGACGATTGCTCGTGTTGCGATCGAAACGGTGTGTTTTATGTATTATTATTACTATTTTTCAATCTACGTGATTTTACCGAAAGACCTAAAGAGTATGCATTCCTGTAGTCACGAAAGCTTTAAGTCAAGATTTAAACACGCACACTTGATGGTGGGGTACACTATGGATAAACACGCACACTTTACTGGGGTACACTATGGATAAACACACTTGACGGTGGGGTACACTATGGATAAACACCCACACTTGACTGATGGTGGGGTACACTATGGATAAACACGCACACTTGACTGGGGTACACTATGGATAAACACACTTGACGGTGGGGTACACTATGGATAAACACCCACACTTGACTGATGGTGGGGTACACTATGGATAAACACACTTGACGGTGGGGTACCCTATGGATAAACACCCACACTTGACTGATGGTGGGGTACACTATGGATAAACACACTTGACGGTGGGGTACGCTATGGATAAACACCAACACTTGATGGTGGGGTACACTATGGATAAACACACTTGATTGGGGTACACTATGGAAACGTGTCCAGCTGAATCGAAGTGGAAACTTTTTCACAGGATCCGAGACAACCGGACTACTCTCGCGACCAGGTGCATGGCTCCGTGTCTCCTCGTGTATGTGTCCACGTATCTCCGTGTCCCCACGTGTCTCCATGTCTCACCGTGTCTCTGCATGTAAGTGGATGGAGTCCACACGAGGACTGGTAAGGGAACCTTATTGTTCCAGCAGCACGACTCCCGCCACGCACTCATGGCGGGAGTCGTGTTGCTGGTACATCCCCGTCCCTTCTGGGACCTTCCAAAAGATGATTTTACATTAAAGGGGGGAAAAGGGGGATTAACTCAACACGAAGGAGCGGTGTTATTCATGTCAAGTGAACAGCACAACATCAACGCAAGAAAGTGAAGACACCGCGTGTGTCTGCGTGTGTCTCCTTGTGTCTCACCGTGTCAGGGCGTTTGTCTGCATATCTAAAGTGTCTCGGCTTGATTCTGTATTCCGCCTTTGTATGCCCTCCAATCCACGCACTCCTCATTTCCATTGTAATGCCAACCTTTGGTTCAAGTTTTACTGATCAAACACGAGAACATTTACAAAGAATCTGGACGCAAGCTTTAGCCCATTGCGGATTGTAATTTCCGTATTGCCCCTTGTGGATCGTCTATTGTTGCTTATTCCGTGTTGTGTATTGCATATTGCAGATCGCGCATTACCGATGGTGCATTAACTATTGCCGATTTCTAATTGCCTGTCGCTTATTGCCTTTGGGCAACACCCTCGTATTTATTTGGAGATGGGGCCGCACGCCACGAGAGGTGAATTACTCGGCTCATGGGTGTTGGTGAATTACTCGGCTCATGGGTGTTGGTGAATAACGCGGCTCATGGGTGTTGGTGAATAACGCGGCTCATGGGTGTTGGTGAATAACTCGGTCCATGGGTGTTGGTGAATTACTCGGCTCATGGGTGTTGGTGAATAACTCGGTCCATGGGTGTTGGTGAATAACGCGGCTCATGGGTGTTGGTGAATAACTCGGTCCATGGGTGTTGGTGAATAACTCGGTCCATGGGTGTTGGTGAATTACTCGGCTCATGGGTGTTGGTGAATTACTCGGCTCATGGGTGTTGGTGAATAACGCGGCTCATGGGTGTTGGTGAATAACTCGGTCCATGGGTGTTGGTGAATTACTCGGCTCATGGGTGTTGGTGAATAACGCGGCTCATGGGTGTTGGTGAATAACTCGGTCCATGGGTGTTGGTGAATAACTCGGTCCATGGGTGTTGGTGAATAACTCGGTCCATGGGTTTCGGTGAATTACTCGGCTCATGGGTGTTGGTGAATAACTCGGCTCATGGGTGTTGGTGAATAACTCGGTCCATGGGTGTTGGTGAATAACTCGGTCCATGGGTGTTGGTGAATTACTCGGCTCATGGGTGTTGGTGAATAACTCGGCTCATGGATGTTGGTGAATAACTCGGTCCATGGGTGTTGGTGAATAACTCGGTCCATGGGTGTTGGTGAATTACTCGGCTCATGGGTGTTGGTGAATTACTCGGCTCATGGGTGTTGGTGAATAACTCGGTCCATGGGTGTTGGTGAATTACTCGGCTCATGGATGTTGGTGAATAACGCGGCTCATGGGTGTTGGTGAATAACTCGGTCCATGGGTGTTGGTGAATTACTCGGTCCATGGGTGTTGGTGAATAACTCGGTCCATGGGTGTTGGTGAATAACTCGGTCCATGGGTTTCGGTGAATTACTCGGCTCATGGGTGTTGGTGAATTACTCGGTCCATGGGTGTTGGTGAATAACTCGGTCCATGGGTTTCGGTGAATTACTCGGCTCATGGGTGTTGGTGAATAACTCGGCTCATGGGTGTTGGTGAATAACTCGGCTCATGGGTGTTGGTGAATAACTCGGTCCATGGGTGTTGGTGAATAACTCGGCTCATGGGTGTTGGTGAATTACTCGGTCCATGGGTGTTGGTGAATTACTCGGTCCATGGGTGTTGGTGAATAACTCGGTCCATGGGTGTTGGTGAATAACTCGGCTCATGGGTGTTGGTGAATAACTCGGTCCATGGGTGTTGGTGAATTACTCGGCTCATGGGTGTTGGTGAATTACTCGGTCCATGGGTGTTGTTGAATAACTCGGTCCATGGGTGTTGGTGAATAACTCGGTCCATGGGTGTTGGTGAATTACTCGGCTCATGGGTGTTGGTGAATAACTCGGTCCATGGGTGTTGGTGAATTACTCGGTCCATGGGTGTTGGTGAATAACTCGGTCCATGGGTGTTGGTGAATAACTCGGTCCATGGGTGTTGGTGAATAACTCGGTCCATGGGTGTTGGTGAATAACTCGGTCCATGGGTGTTGGTGAATTACTCGGTCCATGGGTGTTGGTGAATAACTCGGCTCATGGGTGTTGGCGAATTACTCGGTCCATGGGTGTTGGTGAATAACTCGGTCCATGGGTGTTGGTGAATTACTCGGTCCATGGGTGTTGGTGAATAACTCGGTCCATGGGTGTTGGTGAATAACTCGGCTCATGGGTGTTGGTGAATAACTCGGTCCATGGGTGTTGGTGAATGACTCGGCTCATGGGTGTTGGTGAATTACTCGGTCCATGGGTGTTGGTGAATAACTCGGTCCATGGGTGTTGGTGAATAACTCGGCTCATGGGTGTTGGTGAATTACTCGGTCCATGGGTGTTGGTGAATGACTCGGCTCATGGGTGTTGGTGAATTACTCGGCTCATGGGTGTTGGTGAATTACTCGGTCCATGGGTGTTGGTGAATAACTCGGTCCATGGGTGTTGGTGAATTACTCGGCTCATGGGTGTTGGTGAATTACTCGGCTCATGGGTGTTGGTGAATTACTCGGTCCATGGGTGTTGGTGAATTACTCGGTCCATGGGTGTTGGTGAATTACTCGGCTCATGGGTGTTGGTGAATTACTCGGTCCATGGGTGTTGGTGAATAACTCGGTCCATGGGTGTTGGTGAATTACTCGGTCCATGGGTGTTGGTGAATAACTCGGCTCATGGGTGTTGGTGAATTACTCGGTCCATGGGTGTTGGTGAATTACTCGGCTCATGGGTGTTGGTGAATAACTCGGTCCATGGGTGTTGGTGAATTACTCGGTCCATTGGTGTTGGTGAATTACTCGGTCCATGGGTGTTGGTGAATTACTCGGTCCATGGGTGTTGGTGAATTACTCGGCTCATGGGTGTTGGTGAATTACTCGGTCCATGGGTGTTGGTGAATTACTCGGTCCATGGGTGTTGGTGTTGGGATCGCGGGCAGGAGGTGCGTGTGTCGTGGTGAGAGCCCCGCGATCCGAGTTCAATTCCCGCTCACGGTCAATGCGGTACAAATGGTGATTATTTTAACTGGTCCTGGGGCTCCCCTAGGTCGACCCAGCCTCAAAAGACGAGCACCTGGTGCGCTGTGTAAACAACTTAACATCGCCACTCGGGAGACGGCGCTCGGCGGCTGTGCGTGCTTCTGGTCGCCCACTCCGCCGCGTGCCGGGCCCCCCCCCCAACCCCCTTCAGAGGTGCTCACGGACAGCTGCACTTGCCCCAACAATGTCACGGCTACGTCATGGGGCCTCCTTTTCCGGTGTCAAAATGTAAGAATAGGAGAATAGGTTTCCCACTTTTTTCTGGCAACAAAACAGCTGTTAAGATGTTAAAAGACCAAACTTAAACCTTTTGCAAGGAATCAAAACATGCTCTGACAGTATATACTGCACACACACACTGCACACACACACACTGCACACACACACTGCACACCTGCACACACACACACTGCACACACTGCACACCTGCACACACACACTGCACACACATACTGCACACACACACTGCACACACTGCACATACACACTGCACACGCATACTGCACACACACACTGCACGAACATACTGCACACACACATACTGCACACACACACACTGCACACACATACTGCACACACACATACTGCACACACACCGCACACACACACTGCACACACATACTGCACACACACACTGCACACACATACTGCACACACACTGCACACACACTGCACACACACGCTGCACACACACAGACACTGCACACTGCACACACACACTGCACACACACACTGCACACACACACAATGCACACACACACTGCACACACATACTGCACACACATACTGCACACACACATACTGCACACACACACCGCACACACACACTGCACACACACACTGCACACACATACTGCACACACACACTGCACACACACTGCACACACACACTGCACACACACACTGCACACACACGCTGCACACACACGCTGCACACACACAGACACTGCACACACACACTGCACACACACACTGCACACACACACTGCACACACACACACTGCACACACACACTGCACACACACACTGCACACACACACAATGCACACACACACTGCACACACACACTGCACACACACACAATGCACACACACACTGCACACACATACTGCACACACACACTGCACACACACTGCACACACACACTGCACACACACACTGCACATACACGCTGCACACACACAGACACTGCACACACACACTGCACGCACACACTGCACACACACACTGCACACACACAATGCACACACACACTGCACACACACACTGCACACACACACTGCACACACACACACTGCACACACACACTGCACACACACACTGCACACACACACAATGCACACACACACTGCACACACATACTGCACACACACACTGCACACACACACTGCACACACACACTGCACACACACACTGCACACACACACAATGCACACACACACTGCACACACACACTGCACACACATACTGCACACACACACACTGTAATGTGAAGGCTACACGGGATGTCTTTGTGGGGAAGGGGGAAGTGGAACTTTGCCCCACAAGCGCCTGGGCTGGGCTCCTGACCAGGGCGCCTCTCAGCGCGCAGTGTGTGGGTTGTTCTCTCCCTCCCTCTGCTGGGCATGGGCTCGTGTGTGTGGGTTGTTCTCTCCCTCCCTCTGCTGGGCATGGGCTCGTGTGTGTGGGTTGTTCTCTCCCTCCCTCTGCTGGGCATGGGCTCGTGTGTGTGGGTTGTTCTCTCTCTCCCTCTGCTGGGCATGGGCTCGTGTGTGTGGGTTGTTCTCTCCCTCCCTCTGCTGGGCATGGGCTCGTGTGTGTGGGTTGTTCTCTCCCTCCCTCTGCTGGGCATGGGCTCGTGTGTGTGGGTTGTTCTCTCCCTCCCTCTGCTGGGCATGGGCTCGTGTGTGTGGGTTGTTCTCTCTCTCCCTCTGCTGGGCATGGGCTCGTGTGTGTGGGTTGTTCTCTCCCTCCCTCTGCTGGGCATGGGCTCGTGTGTGTGGGTTGTTCTCTCTCTCTGCTGGGCATGGGCTCGTGTGTGTGGGTTGTTCTCTCCCTCCCTCTGCTGGGCATGGCTTCTGCGGTTTCTTCCCAGGGCTAAAAAGAACACACACAGTGTAACTCGTATTGGCCAAGTATCCCAATGCTGAAAATGTACCTCCAAATTACCTGCATATCGCTACATTTGGATTGCAGAGCAGCATTTCCTTTCCTGAAACATCTCTAAACTCCTTGATAGTTACGTTTTATGGTTGGTAATTATCGCCAAATGATGACGGACCCGTCCTGTCCAATCGGTCAAGGTGTAAAACACACCGCACCACTCTCCTCTGGAGCGGCGATGATGATGAATGATGCAGTGAGGAGAAGGGCCAGCCTGAGATGGGAGCATCTCGCCAGCCTCCTGCGGTCCAGGCTTCACTCCGCCCCGTGGGGAGCAGCCGCCTCTCTGGGGATCGAGGGTTGCCCCCTCGCACGCGTGGGTTTCCTGTACGAGCACTGCGGTTTCCGCCCACGTACAATACACACTTATCATTGATTTGCTGAAATAATTCATGACAAAAACCCAAAGCGGGGACCCTCCTCACAATGAGTAATCAGACTCCGTGTGACCTTTAAGTAAGCATCAATGTTATTACCGTAATCTTGATTCGTATTACTGTACTGTACCAATATTATCTTCACACCCACTCACATAGCCCCGCCCATTCCTTTTCCCATCTGGATACAGCCACATTACCAAATGTGATTTGTACATTAGATTCTTAATGTATCGATAGTAAAATTTTAATGTCCACTTTTATTGAGGGACTGTACGTTGTCTTGGTGTGGTCTGGGACTGTGTTTGCTGCTGTTTTAACTGCCTTCGCCAAGCTTGGGAATTGACGATGCAATTGTAACGTCAATACTTTGTTTAGTCAAGGGGCGCCACGGTGGTGTGACGTTATCTTCCTCAGCCAGGTATGGAGGAGAATCGGAGGTTCGATCCCAACCGGAACGCCTGTGTATTTGAAGTTTGTATGTTCTTCTCGTGGTCGCGTGGATTTTTCTCCAGGTCCTTCAGTTTTCCCTCCGCATTTGGCATCATGCGTCTAGATTATTTAGAGTATTTTTATGCTATAAATCTCCACGTAATACGGCAACTTTGTTGAGCTATCATTTGTGGCCAGGCCGCTTCTGATAAAAAAAAACAAGCTAATCGCTCAGTCAGTGGGCTTTACCTGGTCACATGAAAATATATATATATATATATTTTTTAAGTGATTTGTTTACCTTTCCTATACTTTGCACTCCTATCGTTGTAATGTTCTGACCCGCCAGTACTGGAGAACTGTAAAACGAGCTTCACAGCTCATCGGATTCCTCCTGCAGTCTAAATACAGATCCCGATTCCTTACTAGCCCCGCCCCTCATTTCCACCCCCCTACATTACTAGCCCCACCCCTCACGTTCACCCCCCACTTTACTAGCCCCACCCCTCATGTCCACCCCCCCACTTACTAGCCCCGCCCCTCATGTCCACCCCCACTTTACGAGCCCCGCCCCTCACGTCCACTTCCACCTCACTTTACTAGCCCCGCCCCTCACGTCCACCCCCCCCACTTTACTAGCCCCGCCCCTCACGTCCACCCCCCCCACTTTACTAGCCCCGCCCCTCACGTCCACCCCCCACTTTACTAGCCCCGCCCCTCATTCCCCTCCCCCACTCACTTCACTAGCCCCGCCCCTCACGCCCACCCTGCCCCCTCTAGATATGGCCCCGCCCCTCAGATGCGAGTCGCTTAGGAAGTGAAGATCATGGTGAGTGTAGCGGTCTCCGCTACTAACAGCTCTTACAGTCACAACTGTTGCCCATGCTCTAATTAGTGTATTTGTGTAGCAATGTGCATGTGCACCTTGTGTGTATGTGTACGAGTGTATGTATAAGTGCATATGTAAGTATATATATGTGTGTGTGTATATATAAGTAGACTATGTGTGGAAGCGTATGTGTGTGCATCTAGCCTGGCACAAGCGTAGTGGTGATGTCACCGCGACTTAGTAAACACATGTGGTTGTTGTGTCTGTGTGTACACAATGTAAACACATGTGGTTGTTGTGTCTGTGTGTACACAATGTAAACACGTGTGGTTGTTGTGTCTGTGTGTACACAATGTAAACACATGTGGTTGTTGTGTCTGTGTGTACACAATGTAAACACATGTGGTTGTTGTGTCTGTGTGTACACAATGTAAACACGTGTGGGGAAGTCAATAACGGTTGTTTTACGGGTAGACTCGTCCCCGCCCTGGGAATGCGGAATTTCCACCACGGCTCAGGGCTGTGGGAGATTAGTTTGGACGTCTCGATGCGCGTCCGAGCAGGAACTCCGTTTGAAGATGTGAAGTGTTCGTGTCTCGCGGGTCGCGCGTCGCGCTACGAACCCCTAGGTCGACTCGGCCGCAAATAAGTACCTGGTGCGGTGTGTAAACATCGCCACTCGGGAGACAAAGGCGGCCGGGCGTGGGGTGCTGGCCACCCACCCCTTCGTGTGCCGTGTCGGCTTTCATAGGTGCTTGTTAACAGCACTTGTCCCAACAGCCTGTGAAGGCTACACGTGGACCTTGGTGTGGAGACACCAAGGTCCACGTGCATGTCAGGAGGTGTCCGCTGAGTGACGCGTGTGGACGGGCGGCAGCGCCCAACGAGCTCTCTCCGCCGAAGCCCTCTCCCCGTGGCGAGCAGCAGCAGACCTCGATATTGAACTCATGACTGCTGCCATCACGCGCATGACGGCAGCGGTCACCTCGCCGCTGCCTGTTGCTGCGCAGTGCTGCTGCTGATGGTGGTGGCGGTGGTGGTGCTGCTGGTGATGGTGGTGGTGATGGTGGTGGCGGTGGTGGTGATCGTGGTGGTGGTGGTGATGGTGGTGGTCAGGGTTTGTTCCTCTTAAACACACCGTGCTCAGTGGCAGAGCGAGCAGCTTGCAATCGGAAGGTTGCGGGAGTTAGAACCGTGGTTGAGTACCACTTTGTGGGGAAGTAAAACGCGGTTGTCCTATGGATAGACGCGCCCCCCGCCAGAGGAATGTGGAACTTCCACCACTGGGGCTGCTGCAGGGTTGTAAACAGAGGAGCACCGATGCTTCATTGCTCGTTGAGCAGTACAGTACGTTGCCATTTATGTATAGACATATAAAGACGAGGAAGTTACCTGCGTTTGATGCCTGGCCACGGCTAACATCAGTGGCGAGTGATATCTGAACGGTTTCCCTTCACCATGAGCTCACAATGACCAGCATCAGGAAGAATTGTCAAACATGGTGCGGGGAGGCCTTCAGGCAGCAGTGGATTAATCAAAGGCTGTAGATTAAGTATAAATCTCGACAGAATGTTATAACAATCGGAATTGACGAGGCTGGTTCAACGGGAATCGATAACCGTTTTGAGAATCGATAACTGTTTCCTAAAGTCAGGAATCCGTTTACAGTGTGATTTGAGTAGAAAGAGGTGGACGTACCCACATCTTACCCCCCAGCACATGCGCCCTGCCGATCGACTGCACCAACGGACACTGCCTGGGGCACACGAGCGGTGGCGGGTTGAGGAAGCGGCCCCAGTGGGTCACAACCGCCGCGCCGAGATGCGGTGGTCCCGGCGACCTCTGGATTGCGAGTCAATTTCTTCTGCCCACTACCTCTACCACCACCGCGGTGGCAGCTGCTCTTATTTCTCAGTTCAAAGCCGAGTGCGTTGTCGCTATCGACATTGTAGATGTGTGGCGATAGCCGGGGTTTTTCGAGGTGTTTTCCATGCGGTTATCGGTAACGTAAAAAGGAACTCTTCTAACAGTCCGGGTCCTTATTGCAAGCGATAGAATTTAACAGCAGGAAACGAGAGGGGAACTTAACATTTCATGCTTGCAAAATGCGGCTCAGGATAGAGAAGAGCAGTGTTCGAGTACGGTGCCAGTGAGTTCGCTCAACACTGGCGGCGGCGATTGGAGGGAGACACGACTAGAACACTCGGCAGATACACCGAGGGCGATTGTTGAAGGGAGACACGAGGATCAATCTCATGATATGGGCGACAGAGGGGTGGCGCAGAGGGTGACACGTGCGCCACACAGCCACAAGCCCCAGGGCTCAACTCCCGACTCGGGCGCCCGTCTCTGTGGAGTTTGTAATTTCTCCCCCAGTTCTGCGTGGTTCTCCTCCGGGTTCTATCATTTCCTCCCATAACTCTCGACACTCCCTTTCAGGAGGGTCCTGTCAAGTTTCCGCAGGGTGATGTTGATATTGTTCTGTGTGATCCCAATTGAGTAAATTGCAGGCAATTGTTCAGCATTACGATGTTTGGCCAATACCAGTTACATTGTGCGTGTTGTTTTTAGCTATGGGAGGAAACCCATGCAGAACAAGGTGAGGACATGCAAACTCCACACAGGGAGGTGCCCGAGTTGGAAATCGAACCCAGGTGATTGTGGCTGTGAGGTGCGAGTGTCACCACCGCGCTGCCGCCCGACGACGGAGCAAATGAAACTGAAACGTTCGTAAAGAGGCAGAGAGAAGTTGCGTTCTTGGAACAACGCCGAGAAGGTGGAACAACACCGAGAAGGTGGAACAACTCCGAGAAGGTGGAACGACGCCGAGAAGGTGGAACGACTCGGCAGCAGTCGGAGACAGACGCCCTGGCGAGTACCGGGAGAGACAACAGGACAGTACTTACTCAGTGTACGTACACAAAAAGACAAAAATCCCCCGTCTAGCCTACACAAACTGTTGGGGAAAGTACGGTTAGCGAGCAACTATGAAGGCCAGCCGCCTTTGTATCCCTGCGCCGATGATTTACTCCGCAGCAGGTAGTACAGCACTCGTTTCAGGCTCAGTGGATCTTACGGAGACACACACCCCCTGGCGCCCTCGTGTGTGGGGGTCGGGAGAGGAAGGGCAAGTTTCCTGTAGAACAGGGAAACGGCAGAAACCGCGGTGAGAAGAGCGAGGGCTACAGCTATGGGAGCCGGGGGAGGGGTAGGGCTATTGATAAGTTTAAGACTCGCGATAGAAGTGGGGAGTCGTGATAGGAGTCGGGATAGTGATCGGGGTATGGGTAGTGATTGGGGTAGTGATAACGTATGACAAGTGATAGGGGTAATGAACATTTGCACCGTACATAACCAATTGTGCTAATCGGAGGTTTGGAGAGTGAGTGATCGGGGTAGTGATCGGGGAAGGGCTCCTGATAGGGGTAGACTGTAGAGCTACTGAAACAGGTGGAGTATTGATCGGGGTGCAAATAGTGATCGGGGTGCAAATAGTGATTGGAGTGGGGGTAGTGATAGGGTTGGAGGTAGTGATAGTGGAATGTCTCAGAATGGAGTCGTGATAGGGGTAGAGTGCACTTTAAAATACCATTCTCCTACGCATAACCTATGTAGCTTGCTTATCCACATATTTACATTTGCCGTACTTACACTCTGATGGTCAGTCGCCTGCCGACTTTGCGCTGAAGACCCCCACGCCACTCTCCCGTCATGCCAGCTGGTGTGCACCTGCCCTCTATCCAGCGAGGGTGAACGCCACCACCTATCTCTACCCCCCACATCTTTGAAGGTTTTGTGAGCTCCTCACACAATGCAGCCTGGTTAAACCCAGGATGGATCGTAGGCAGGCCAGCCTAAATGTTTCTAACCGGCGAAGATGTTCCATTAGGGGGGTCCAAGTTTCGCAAGCGTAGAGAAGGGAGGGAATGACCGTGGCCGAGAAGACCTGAAGCTTCGTACGGAGTAATAGACCAGGTAGCTTCCACACAGCGTTACGCAGCCAATGAAAAGATACTGCAGCTCGACTGATTCTGAGTGAGAACTCTGCTGTTAAACCGGAGCCGGTCATTAGCACACTGCCCAGGGAAACTCTCCACTGTCTCCACAACTGCCCCATCACCAATTGGGAGTTGTGGGGGTGGAGTGTCCGATGGTACAAAATAGCCAGGCAGGTGCTTAGCTTTGGTTGGGCTGATGGTAAGGCCCCACCTGTTGGTGGCAAGCTCCAGGTTCAGCAGCAGCACCTCGAACTCCTCCTCCGAGTGAGCAGCCATTAGCAGATCATCGGCATACATAACGTGGTTGAGCAATAGGGAGCCATCCCTTGACCGCACTCGGGCATCGATCAGCCTCCCATTGTATCTGTAGCAGATGGGAATTCTTCCGGTACAGTCATTGAAGGCTCGACGAACTACGTGGTCCAATGTGGGAGCCAGAGGACATCCCTGTTGCACCCCAAGGTGTAAAGGGAATGGCTCTGACTCACGGCCACGTAGTTAAGACGCGGGGCCGCTCACCATCATGAAGGTCCTTAAGGATGGTGATGAGTGGGTTCGGGGCTCGGAAAGCACGAAGAGCAACCCCGAGGCCAGGCCTACTGATGATATCATAGGCCTTGAGCAGGTCAATAAAGCACACGCATGGACTAAGATGCACACATGGACCTACAGACACGCAAAGAAATGGAGTTACACTGGCTAACATGGAGGCATGCACACACAGCGACTAAAACTCACGCACATGGACTGAGACACACACATATGGACTGACACACACAAACACATCGACTTACAGACACACACACATATGGACTCACACACACATAGACATGCACTTGAGATACGCACACATGGAGTTACACACACATATCGACGTACACACATACAGCGACACACACACATACATAGAGTGACACACACATTGCCGTACACACACATACACATGTGGACTGTCACACAGACATCCACTTGAGATATACACACATGGAGTTGCACGCACATATATGGACATACACACATACAGCGACTCACACACACACACCGACTCGCACACAGCAATACGTGGACTAAAACACACATTGACGTAAACACACATATGTACTCACACACACATATGGACTAAGAAACACACACATGAACTTACACATACATAGACTGACACACACATAGCCCTACACACGCATACACATATGGACTGTGACACACAGATATCTACTTTAGATACACAGACATGGATTAACACACATATGGACTCACACACAGACGCATTGACTTACACACACACATCGAGTGACACACACATGTATAGACTTACACACACATGTGGACTAACACACACACATATGGACTGACATACACATCGAGGTACACGCACACAAATCGACTGACACACACATGGGCTAACACACACACATAAACACTTTGACGTCCGTTCGAAAAAGACACCCACATGGAGTTAAAGACACGCATGGCTCTACACGCACACACACACACATGGACTCAAAGACACACACATGGACTCACACACACACATATGGACTCAAAGACACACACATGGACTCACACACACATATGGACTCAAAGACACACACATGGACTCGCACACACACATCGACGGACACAGCAATCCCCGATGATGGTACAGCTATCAGTATCGCAGTACTACGTATGAGTAAATAGCGTGACGCAAGCGATGGAAACAATAGAAATGCATTGAAGAAATAAGCAGAAATCACAGACTGGCAGTAGACCGTGGCAGCGTCATAAAAGCGCAGCAAAAAAGGGGAAATTGAGCAACCCAAAAATCCAAAAAGAGTTTTGTGTACACAAACATAATTATTGTAACATGTCAATTTGTTTTATGATGGTAAACAATGAACCTGAGTTGCTATCTGCACACAAACATTATTATTGTAATGTTTGTCAACTAATGTGTTTAACAATAGTAAACAATGGGCTTGAGTTGTTAGCGTAAGAAGCAAGGAAATTTGTACTTATCATAGGCGTGTTGAGGCCTTGTGCCATGCGTAGCCCCCGTCCTGGCCTACATTGGCGAGGCCGCGGAGTTGGCACGTTGCCAGGCTAGGGGCTGGGCCGCTACCCCCCCTCCCCAGCATCCCCTGCCCGTGCAAAAATAATGGTATGTAAGCAGTAAAATATTATCTACGGAGTCTGTAGTATAAACTGGACGCATCGTGTTGGGGGGGGGGGGGGGGCGAAGAGGACATGACACTGTGAAGAAATGTCCGCAGCGTTATGTGTGTATGTGTTGGCTGTAAAACGCGTAAAAGAAAATGTCCCCCGTGAGCTCGAGTGAACTCGCAGCACTTGGTAGGGTCCGTCCCCCCCACGCAATTGTCGTCAGTTGGTATGGTCGATGTCGTGCAATAAGTAAATAATGAATAATAGAAACGGCACAAATGTGTTAATTCAACTACTTTAAAGTTTACGGATGGGAAAACGGAATAGCCTATTCCCACCATGGGGCTTAGGGCATGCCGGCTGGCAAATTATTTCGGTCTTAAACCCCACCGTCCGAGAGCCAAATCCCCCGCAAGCGCGAACGCGCGGAGACTTTTATATATAAGAAGAAGAAGATTTAATACAGTTCTTATTTTAATTTGTATAGTCGTGTACCGAACCACATTATTTAGGTAAGGCTTCTTAAGTATTGAATATCACGGTTTTGGCTTTCGCGTCACTTTCCAAGAACGTAACCCCCAAGATATTCAAGGGTCTCCTGTACTGCCTCCTCTTAGCAGAGCCAAGGTATGGTCCCTCCTCGACGCCGACAGGAATAACGTTTTGCAATCCACCAACCCTCGCTGCTGCCGCTACAGTGCTGGTTTACAGGCGACCACGTGCAGCAGCACCCCCCCCCCCCGCAGCCCAGCAAAGTCCTCCTCCTCGCTCCACCTGGCGACCCACTGCCATTGCCCCGCTCTCCCTCGCAGTAAACACATGCCCCGTACGATCGACTGGTGGGTCACGACAGAAACATCACGTCGATCGGCAGGTCGCATGTGGTGGGGTAAAATGTGGGTATGCCTACCTCTTCCAAGTCGTCTGGTAGGTGTGGAATAGTTTTAGCTCCGCCGAGTGGGTGACCTTCCGCCAGCTGTGACGTGAGCAAGTGTCAGGGCTGTTGGCCCCCGATTCCTCTCCCCCTTTCTCCTCCTCTCCTTCCCTCGCTGCTGCCGTTTCCCCCCTGGCTGACCCTGGGCCACCTCGGGCCATTCACCCCCACTCTCCACGTGCATCCCCTCAAACATTAGTAGGAGACTCCCTTGGCACACCACGGCCCTCGCACGTGTACGCACCGCCACTCAAACGCGATGTCTCCGCTCTCACTACCCCGCACACCAATCACACGCGCTGAATGGGGGGTCAGAGGTCGGAGGGCAGTGACGTCGCTCGTACACGCGCGGCCGCCGTGGGCGGTTGATAGCGCTCGTTTAAAGGGCCGTTGGGGGCGGGTGATCGCGGTGGGTGTGAGCCCGCACGCAGCACGGGTGTCCGCAGCCACAGAACGAAGCGTGCACCCGCGGAAGCACCGACCTCACGTGACGGCGAGCACACACACGCACCACCACGCACTTTCAACACCCCCGTGGGCACACACTAAACCAAAGCCGTATGAATAATTACACGTGTACCCGTGCGAGTCTGCCGTCGCTCACCGTGGGCACACGCTAAACAGTTAACGAAGCGCAAGCGTAATGATGACCGAATAGAGGGTCAGATCCGCGCATTATCCCGTCGTTCACGCCTATGCACACACACGCAGCGCGGAGGTCAGGGGCCACAGGACGAGACGCGCACTCGCGGAGTCCTGCGGGCACAGCGTTTCTTCCACCGGGACGCTGTGCGCCGAGCCATACACGTTACGGCGAGCGCACACACACCACCATGCACTTCCCTCACACTCGTAGAATTCACACGAGGCTGTGATCAATTACTAACGATTTATTCTCGGCGCGTCTGCGAGTCACTCTCACCGAATCAGTGGGAATCAGCAAGGCAGGACTAACCTATCTCCCGATGGTCTGAACCCGGTTTACCTAGTCTGTTAGGACTTAAACTCCTTTTGGCTTTTAAGCTAAATCCCAACTCTCTCTCTTACTCATGGTTCTCCTCGGATGTGTGGGGAGCCGCGGACGGGTGAGGTTGCACAGAGTCCTCCTGGGGCCTGGCTGCGCTGAGACACGTCTCACGGACGTTCCAGTGGCCGGCTAGGTGACTACCCCGATCTCCACTTGAGCAGAAGAGAGCCTCTTGCCCTTTCTACGGCCCTTTTATTGTCACCTACATCAAAGATAACTTGGCGCCGACCCGCTGGCCAATGAGATCGCTGGGCTTTTCCGCCAATCAGATCGCTCACCTGTACTCTAGTTCTACTCGGACCGTTGATCTCAGCGACGTCCACATTTTGCCTTCTACATTAAAGGGGCGACCCGTTTTCTCGCCGTACGTGGCTCCGCCCCCTCTCTGCCCGCTGATCCGTGTGTGTCGTGTGTGTTTTCTATCCGCGGTGGCTGCGTAGCCTCGTCGTGATCCTGTGCTTCCACGTTGATCCACGGCGCCGCAGTGTAATTCAGCCTGGGGAAAGCCTCAGTCAATTCCCTGGCCTCAGGGAAAACCGTGGAGAATGTCCCCCCCTACGAGGGGGGGGGGGCTCCTGGGTGAAAACCTGTGGGTCAGGCGACTTCCCCGCGAGGCTGTATGTGGGGGTGTGCGAGTGTTTGTGTGGCGGGTTGGTGAAGGGGGTCGTAGGTGGGCCGCCCGCAGAGCGGCTTCGCGGCTGCGGCATCACACAAGGCCGTTACAGGGACACACCTGTACCTTTTAACGGAGAACCGGGGAGAAATGTAACCAGCGGTGACTTGGGCTACCATGCGGGTTGTACGTCCATGCGTAGTGCCCATCGGTGTATTCGTTTCTGACATTATACTGGAAACGATTACCGGTGACTGGGAACTGACAGCCGATTATACCAGTAAGCGTGCAACGCACCTCGTGCATGACGCGTGTGGTGTGTGCGTGGCATGCGTGGGGCATGTGGTGTCCATGGCGTGTGTGGGGTGTTCATGGTGTGTGTGGTGTGCGTGTTTCTCAGGCGGCCCCTGACATCAAGAAGCTCATGGCGTGCTTCAACAATGAGGAGGCGGGGGGCGGGGCCACCTCCGTGCCCCAGCCTCTCCTCTCCGCGGGACCCAAACTCTCCGGTTCCTCCCCATTCTTCCCTGGAAGGGGCGGGGCTTCTGCACGAGGGGGTGGTGTGGGGGTTGGCTTCACCGGAAGGGGCGGGGCCAGGTTTGGAGGGGTGGGCGGGGCTTCATTCGAGGTGGGCGGGGCTACAGATGGGGGAGGGGGCTCAGAAGTTGTCAGCGGGGCCAAGTTCGGAAGAGGCGGAGCAAAGTTTGGAGTAGGCGGGGCCTCTGAAGCGGTGGGCGGAGCCAAAATGTGGGGTATGGGCGGAGCTAAGCCAGAAGTGGGAAGGGCCACTGAAGGCGTGGGAGGGGCCAAATCAGGTGTGGGGGAGACGCCGTACGAAGTGAGCGGCCCCTCGGATGGGGCAGGAGGCATGGGAAGGGGCGTGGCCAAATTCGGAGGAGTGAGCGTGGCCAAAGTTTGGGGTGTTGGTGGAGCGAAGTTTGGAGTGGGCGTGCCAATGGACGTTGCAGGCAGAGCCAAACCCGGGGGGAGCGGTGCCTCTAATGAGGCAGATGGAGGTGGCTCATTTGGAGGAAGGGGCGGGGCCAAATTTGAAGGAGTAGGCGGAGCTAAAATTATGACAGGCGGGGCTACGGATGGAGTAGGTGGGGCCAAAGAGGGCGACAACGCGGCCTCCGCCTGCAGCAGCGGCGACGGCGTCGGGGGCGGGGTCAAATTTGGAGGGGGTGGAGCCAAGTTTGGCGGCAACCGGGTGGGCGTGGCCTCGGATGATACGGGCGGAGCTAGGCCCGCAGTGGGAGGGGCCAGCGTTGGGGTGGGTGTCGGCAGGTTTGGCAGCGCGGTGAGCGGGGCAACATCGGGGGTGGGCGGGACTATGCTGGGAGTGGGCGGGGCTCCGCCGGCAGTGTCTCCACTGGCAGCAAAGCTGAGGGCTCAAATCGCGAGTGTGAAGAGTGGAGGGAGGACCGCCGGGAAGGAGGAGGAGGAGGGAGGGGAGAAGAGGTGGAAGAGGGGAGGAGCAGGGACCTCGGGAGGAACGGTGAGAGATTAACATCATCAGCGGTATATATCATCAGCATTCCTTGTACATTTAGGTAGCGCGTTTAACATGTAGGCTTTTGCAACCAATATCAACAATAGAGGGGTTTTTTTTCGGTGAGATCGCGTAAATATAAATGTGTCGTTAAACCCGCCACCAACCGACACAGCCAATAAGTAAGGTTTGTCACGTAAACAGAACTTGCCAATACCGGATTAATTGCTCTTGTGGAAAATGCTATGTGGGTCAGACAGGATGAATGATCAGCACGAGACTAAAAGAACACCAAAGGAATATTAAATACAAATAAAACTGTTTGCAGTGGCAGAACACGCGTTCCAACAAGGACACTCAATTGATTTTGAGTGCTGTGCAAAACTAGTTACAGTGAGGGAAAAAAGTATTTGATCCCCTGCAGATTTTGTACGTTTGCCCACTGACAAAGAAATGATCAGTCTATAATTTTAATGGTAGGTTTATTTGAACAGTGAGAGACAGAACAACAAAAAATGCAGAAAAACTCATGTCAAAAATGTTATAAATTGATTTGCATTTTAATGAGTTTGGGACAGGGAATGCGCCAATATGAGCGACTTGGCCACAAATTATAGCTCAATGAAGTGGCTTATCATGTGGAAATGTATATCAGCCAAACCATCTAGGCGCATAATTCTAAATGTTGAGGGAAAAACCGGAGGACCCGGAAAAAGATCCACCGCTGACACCTTCTCCCCTGCTCAGCTCACACAGGAGGCCAATGGAGGTCCCGCGGGATTCTTGAGGGGGCCTGCACCCCCTCGCAAGATGCTGCCAAAGCCGTTACTGCTTGGCCAGGCGCCAAAGAAACCGGCGCGACCTCCAAGTGTGGAGCTGAGCCGATTCCGGGCTCAAGTGGCCACGCGAGGTAAGAACAGCGGTGGAGGTGGTGATGGTGAGGGTAGTGGAAATGTTGTTGTGGATGATGATAGTGGTGTTGATAGTGGTGGTGGTAATGATAGTGGTGTTGATGATAGTGGTGGTGGTGGTGCCGATGGTGGTGATGTGAGGTATTGGGGGAAGAAAAACTCCTCAGTTCAGATAATATCATGGGGCAAGGTGGGGTTGACCCTGTTGGAGCTGCTATGCCTCAAATATTTGAAGAAGTAGCGACCCCCTGTGAGTGGCAGTCTGAGGTGCCATCTGTTGAACAAGTGCAAAAAGGCGATTCAGCGCCTGAGTCCAGGATAAGCGTCGGGCAGAGATGATCTCCCAAGCAAACTGCTGAGGGAGGGTCGTATTGGTCTCCAGGCTGCTCTGTTTGACATCATTACAATTGTCTGGACACAGGACGGATTCTGCAGGATTGGAATGATGCCCTTGTGGCCCAGGCAAGCTAAGGAGAGGCTTGCAAAGCCCCAATATGGTTTCAGGCTGGGGCGTTCCTGCATGGATGCCATATTCTCCATCCGTCTACTACAGCAGAGGTGTAGAGAATTTAAACAGGACTTCTCTGCCTTATTTACCTGGTCAAAGTCTGATACAATCAATAGACTAGGGCTCTGGGTTATTATTCATGCTTTTGGGGTCCCTGACCCTCTACTCACAATCGTTAATGACCTGCTTCGTAACGCTGTGTGGAAGCTACCTGGCCTATGACTCCACACAAAGCTTTGGGTATTCTTGGCCAGTTATGCCCTCCCTTATTTGTTGTTGTTGTGGTTTATGGTGGTGGTGATGGGGGTGGTGATGGGGGTGGTGATGGTGGTAATGGTGGTGGTACTGCTGCTTCTGCTAATGATGATGGTGCTCATGATAATTATCAATGCTGATGATGCTGGTGATTTTGATGATTCTTATGCTGCTGCTGTTGATTCTGCTGCTGATGGTGGAGATGCTGCTGCTACTACTATTCATATTGCTGCTGATGAATTGTATGGATAATGCTGCTTATGTTAAGCATGCAAAATGGCCGTTCTTTCTCCAGCACAGCATTGTGGGTAACACCCCCCCCCCTCATTGCTAGGAGCAATGGGAGCCACTCCGCCTTCTCTCCCGGCCACCATGACACTCATAACCAAGGCAACGGTCCCAACGTGAGTACCGTACACACAGCCCATTTGTCAATCCACTGCGGGGTGAGGGTCGCTCGACGACGTGAGGGTAGAGTATGCTTTATCTCGCCAGTCAGGGCAATGGAGTGTTTGAGTCACGACAGATTAGGGTTAGAATATGTGGGACTCTATGGGTCTCTATGTGCATCTGTGGGTCTCAGTGTGACACTCCCCAACAGTCTTTTGAGGCTATACGGGGACCTTTGTGTGTGTGTGTGTTTTGTGTGCTCAGGGCGCAACTGGTGGAGGAGAACTATGATGACGTGGAGCTGCCTGGCCCCCCAACCTGGATGATGGGGCCAGCTCTGCCCGGCAGGGGCACCGCACCCCCTCTGCCCACACCGAGACCGGAGGTGCCTGGTACGTGGGGGGCATGCGTGTGCATAAAGACAAAGATCCCCCGTATTGGCTGAATTGACTCTTGGGTCAAGTGCTGTTAGTGAGCACCTATGAAAGCTGGCATGCCACACGAGGGGGTGGTGTGGCCGGAACCACCCCTGCCGCCTTTGTCTCCCCAGTGGTGATGCGTACACATCGCACCAGTTACTGAATCAAGCAAAATATTGCCTCTGATGTTGGACGTGGGGGGAAATTGAACTCGGGTCTCTGAGTTTGTAGCGCAGCGTGCTAACGACTGCACCACTGCTCCCCACTTGCACATACAAATACAAAGCTCCCCATATAGCCTTTAACAGTCTGTTGGGGCAAGTGCTTTCGTGAGCACCTATGAAAGCCGGCACGGAACTCGAAGAGGTGGGTGGCCAGCACCATGCCTGGCTGCCTTTGTCTCCCCAGTGGCGATGTTTACACACCACACCAGGTACTCATTTTGAGGCTGAGTCGTAAGCAGGAATCAAACTGGGGTCGCTGGGTTTGTAGCGCATCACGCTAACTGCTGCGCCACTATTCCACACGTAGTTCCGCAGTAACAGTAGCAGCCTATAGTACCTGTTATACATGGTGGTTGCCCATCTGAGATTCTCCAGGCTCACACCTGCTGAGCTTCCCTGAGCTGGTCAGACATATCCCACCTGATGTCATCTGGGTTTCCTCTCTGCTAATTAATGGTGTCTCCCTGTGATTCCCCGCATGTCCCCGTATCTCCCCGTGTCTCGTTGGGTCCCTATCACGCCATGTCTCCCCTTATCCTCGTGTCTCTCTGTCTCGCCGTGTCTCCCTGTGTCTCCCCATACCCCCCACACTTGCAGCCAGTTCCACCAGAGGCAAAGCCCCGGCCGCCGAAGTCGAGGAGCAGCAGCAGGTAACACAGGGGGCTTTGCGCCCCCTTCCCTACACCCTCGCTCTCGCGCACCCTCACTGGGTTAATGACACCAGTGTTTGTTGTGTTGCCGGTAACTGCGATGACCAAACCGGTTAGCTGCACAACTGTCTCTCGCAGCAAACATGGTGAGTTTGGAATTTAGTGGAGACAAGAAGGCAGCCATCACCACCACTGCTACCACAGCGGTGGCGGTGGTGGTGGTGGGCATCTGAACTGGACTTGCGATCCAGAGGTTGCCGTTTCCATCTCCCGGGGCGGCAGTTGAATCGCACATGCGTGTACATATAAACTCATGTGCACACACGTATGCATATACAAAACAACTCTCACATACACGTATGTGCACGTACGTGTGTGCGCGTACTCTCACTCGGACTCGCCTTGTGTCCTCTCTCTCCCGCAGGACGTGTATGAAGACTTTTATGAAGACTTAGAGGAGAAAAGGTACGCAAAGATCCCCAGTGTAGTTTTCAGTCGACTGTTGAAGCAAGTGCTATGAGCAGGGACACGTGATGGCTAACAAAGAACACGAGGGGATGGGTGGCCAGCACCACGCCCATCATCCCTCCCCTCTGGGGTCTGTAAAATAGTACCAATTTGTGTACAAGAGTGAGTTCACGGGTGAGTGTGCGAGTGTACGGGTGTGCATATAGCCGGGTGATGAGTAAAGTTGTGTGTGTGCTGAGTGAGGAGACGGTGCGTGAACGCACGGAGAGAGAGAAGAAGGAGGCCAAGGAGAGGGAACGGAGAGACACGGAGATGAAGAAGAAATACAAGGTGAGACTAACAGAATTATCAGCAGCAGCAGCATCAGCATGATGGTGGTAGTTGATGTTTATGATGATGGTCATGATTCTAAATAATCTGCTGCTCTTGCTGATGATGAGACTGTTGATGTTCATGTTGATGATGCCTCATTGATAATGGCACTGATGATGGTGTCTCATCATCGTCAGTGTCATCATCAGCAGCAGCCTCGTCAGCAGCATGATCATCAGCAGCTGCCTCATCATCATGATTATAATCTACGTGATGTTGATGCTGATAGCGATGATTATGATGCTGATGATGAAGATATAGAATCACGTATCATCATCAACAGCAGCCTCATGAGAATGACGAAGGTTATGTTGAGTATTTTTGCAGTGAATGCTTTTTAAAAGTAATTTATGAGACAATTTTTTTCACATTAAATTAATTCTATTTCAACGGGCAGTTATTTTTGTCTTGATTTCAATTTGCCTCATTGTTGTGACTCTTCATTTGTTTAGTTTTTGTCGTCTTGGTAACCCAAGTCTCTTTTCCAATGAGACTCGTCTATCTTGGCCTCTTGAGTTCTCACCGGGTTACCCAACATCAACTTGACACTTTATGTTGCTGTGGCTGCTGTGGCTGCTGTTGCTGCTGTTGCTGCGGCTGCAGGTTGGCATCGACACGCCGGCGCTGCACGTGGCCGTGGCGAGCCGCGGCTCCGCCCCGTCCGGCCGCCTCGACCTGGGCGTGCGCCAGGGCGAGCGCGTCGCCGTGCTGCTGCTCACGGGCACCCCCGAGGGCACGTGGGTGGTGAGGAACGAGACGGGGAGCGGTGAGGCGTTCAGCACCCATAGCCACCCACTCGCACAGCCACCCACTCTCACCACTGCCAAGGAAACACGCACACACAAACACATAATTTCCCACTTATTCACCACTCATAAGCAACACTCACTTGTGTAGTTGTGATGGTGGTTAAAGTGGGCCTGGTGGATGTGGTGGTTGTGGTGGTAATGGTTGTACTACTGGTGGTGGTGGTTGTAGTGGGGCTGGTGGAGACTTCTCTGCTGGATCTTGAGATGGACTCAAGCCAAGATATCTATGATGACGTGGCAGAGGAGACGAAGTGAGACGAACATCATCATCACCACCACCATCACTACCACCACCACAACCACCATCACTATACCATCATTATCACCATCATTACGACCTCCACCACCATCATAACCAACACCATCATTACCATCATCACCACCATCGCCATGATCACTGAATGTTTTTTGTTTTTGTTTTTCAGAGCAAATGCTTCCGGTAAGCAAAGTGAGACACGGGAAGACATGGAGGCATTAAGAGTCACGGGGAGACACAGGGAGACATTGAATGATAAAAAGGCTTCACACTTTTTGGCATGAATACAGGTGTTAAGATGTTCAAACACCAATTATACATCAAATGCGAGACATGAGACCCTGTAATTGGAAAATGGGTCCCAGAGTTGTAACCGGAAGGCCAGTTGCATTGATGCTGATGCTGCTGTTGGTGTTGATGACTTAATGGTGTCTGATGATGATGTTGTTGATGATTACGATATAGGTGATCAGTTTCCATCCCCCGACGATGACGAGACAGAATCAGGCAGCAGGTGAGACATGAAGACACGGAGACACTAAGATACGGGTACATGCAGACATGGTGATAAAGAAACAGGCGTACGTGGGGACACGGGGTTATGTGGACACGGACACAAAGAAAACATACTGACATGGGGACGCGGATATGCAGATAAATGCAGACAAGGGGACAAAAGGACACGGGGCTGTGGCGACATTAGGACACATGGAGACACAGCATCACGGGAGTCATGCAGACGAGCGGCAATGCAGAGAAATGTGGATATGGGGACATGGGGACACGGGGACATGGGGACACGGATAAATGGACTGGTTGTTGTGGTAATAGTCGTGGTAGTAGTGGTGGTGGTTGTTGTGTTGGTGATTTTGAGTGAAGGCAGTTGTGGTAGTTGTGGTAGCATTGCTGGTGGTGGTTGTGATTGTGAGTGGTGGAAAGGGGAAGACCTGGAAAATCTTCAAAGGCATCAACCTGAGACGTGATAAGAAGAGAAGCGTAAAGAAACAGGAAGAGGAGTGAGACTCACTCACCCACTCCTTCTCCACCCACCCACTCACTGCTCACCACTAACTCACCACTCATCACTAACTCACCACACCACCCACCACCCAATCACCACTAACATGCCACTCACTCACCACTCGCACACGACTCGTTCACCACTCACACATTGCTCACTGTTGAATCACTGCTCACTCACCACTTACTGCTAACTAATCAATCAATCACCACACACACACCACTCTCCACTAACACACCACTCGCATACCACTCAATGTGTCCCTGTGTGTCCCTGTGTCTCAATGTGCTTCTGGATGTCTCAGTGTGTCCCAGTCTGTAGCTGTGTTCCAATATTGGGAGTGATAGCTACAAACCTGGCGACACGGGTTCAATTCTCCGATTATCTAAACTGGTCCTGGGCCTCCCCTAGGTTGACTCAGCTTCAATGAGTACCTGGTGCGGTGTGTGGGGAGACAAAGATGTCTGGACGTGGTGCTGGCCACCCACTCCCTCGTGTGCCGTGTTGGCCTTCACAGGTGCTCGCTAGCAACACTTGCCCCAAAACTCTGTTCAGGCTATATGGGGGATCTTTGTCTTGTCTTGTGTCTCAATATGTCCCTGTGTCTCCATGTGTTTCTGTCTCCATTTCTTTATGTGTCCACTTGCCTCCCTGTGTTCCTGTGCCTCAATGTGTCTTTGTGTTTCGTCTCCTCGCAGAGATCAAGACGTCCCTCCAGGAGACGGTGAGTGTCTCTGGGTCTCCTTGTCCCCGTGTCTCCAGGTCCCTCTGTCTCCGTGTCTCGATGTGTCTTTGTCTCAAAGTGTCTCTCTGTGTATGTGTCTATGATCCTAATCTCTCTTTGTCTCTGTGATTATCAAGATTAGATTCCATGCTTTAATTTCTCCATATCCCCGTGTTTCTGTTTTTCTTCGTGTCTCCATGAATCTTTGTGTCCCCGTGTATCTCCGTGTGTCTCCATGTATCATAGTGGACGAGGTTCACGTTGTGCTGGCTGTGTCTCCGCGTGTCTCCATGTAGATGAGGTGTATGATGACGTGGAGTCTCAGGATTTGCGTCTCTCAGTCAGGTGATGCCACTCATTACTCACTCATTACTGCTTCTTGTGTTTAGTTGTCCTTGCCCTGAAACACGGCAAAGCTATTTCTTTCGCCGTTGCTGATCATTGTTACAACGCTGTGGGCTCTCATGATATTGTTTTTTTCCGAGACCAAGGTGCTCTGCAAACCGTTTGGCTACCATCAAAGGTTTGTTCATGAAGCCATCCAGATATACAAACACAGACGTACCTTCAACCGTGAAGATGGGTACACATTGAGCAATCATTGGAAAGATGTTATTAACCAGGTAAAAAAATATTTAACTGCGCATAGTTGTCCCATCTTATTTAACAGGTACTAGTCTATTTACCAGAGGTGTGGACTCGAGTCATGTGACTTGGACTCGAGTCAGACTCGAGTCATGAATTTGATGACTTGCGACTCGACTTGGACTTGCATAACAATGACTTTGTCCCACCTATGAGATGTGGACTCGAGTCATGTGACTTGGACTCGAGTCAGACTCGAGTCATGAATTTGATGACTTGCGACTCGACTTGGACTTGCATAACAATGACTTTGTCCCACCTCTGCTATTTACCGAGTCAATTGCATCCCCAGCGTTTAGCAGCGCTGACATTTTGCTTTGGGTGCCAACATCGACTGTAACTGCAGTCGTCGCTGCGTCGCCCCCCCCCGCTTCTCTCCCTCAACCTCTCGCTTCTAGCCCCGCCCACTTCCCCCCCCCCCCGCGCTTCTCTCCCTCAACCTCTCGCTTCTAGCCCCGCCCACTTCCCCCCCCCCCCCCGCTTCTCTCCCTCAACCTCTCGCTTCTAGCCCCGCCCACTTCCCCCCCGCGCTTCTCTCCCTTAACCTCTCACTTCTAGCCCCGCCCACTTCCCCCCCCCCCGCTTCTCTCCCTCAACCTCTCGCTTCTAGCCCCGCTCACTTCCCCCCCCCCGCGCTTCTCTCCCTTAACCTCTCACTTCTAGCCCCGCCCACTTCCCCCCCCGCGCTTCTCTCCCTCAACCTCTCGCTTCTAGCCCCGCCCACTTCCCCCCCGCGCTTCTCTCCCTCAACCTCTCACTTCTAGCCCCGCCCACTTTCCCCCCCCCCGCGCTTCTCTCCCTCAACCTCTCGCTTCTAGCCCCGCCCACTTCCCCCCCCCGCGCTTCTCTCCCTCAACATCTCACTTTTAGCCCCGCCCACTTCCCCCCCCCCCGCGCTTCTCAACCTCTCGCTTCTAGCCCCGCCCACTTCCCCCCCCCCGCGCTTCTCTCCCTCAACATCTCACTTCTAGCCCCGCCCATTTCCCCCCCCGCGCTTCTCTCCCTCAACCTCTCGCTTCTAGCCCCGCCCACTTCCCCCCCCCCGCGTTTCTCTCCCTCAACCTCTCGCTTCTAGCCCCGCCCATTTCCCCACCCCCGCGCTTCTCTCCCTCAACTTCTCGCTTCTAGCCCCGCCCACTTCCCCCCCCCCCGCGCTTCTCTCCCTCAACCTCTCACTTCTAGCCCCGCCCACTTCCCCCCCGCGCTTCTCTCCCTTAACCTCTCACTTCTAGCCCCGCCCACTTCCCCCCCCCCCCGCTTCTCTCCCTCAACCTCTCGCTTCTAGCCCCGCCCACTTCCCCCCCGCGCTTCTCTCCCTCAACCTCTCACTTCTAGCCCCGCCCACTTCCCCCCCGCGCTTCTTTCCCTCAACCTCTCGCTTCTAGCCCCGCCCACTTCCTCCCCCCCCCGCGCTTCTCTCCCTCAACCTTTCGCTTCTAGCCCCGCTCACTTCCCCCCCCCCCGCGCTTCTCTCCCTTAACCTCTCACTTCTAGCCCCGCCCACTTCCCCCCCCCCCGCTTCTCTCCCTCAACCTCTCGCTTCTAGCCCCGCCCACTTCCCCCCCGCGCTTCTCTCCCTCAACCTCTCACTTCTAGCCCCGCCCATTTCCCCCCCCGCGCTTCTCTCCCTCAACCTCTCGCTTCTAGCCCCGCCCACTTCCCCCCCCCGCGCTTCTCTCCCTCAACCTCTCGCTTCTAGCCCCGCCCATTTCCCCACCCCCGCGCTTCTCTCCCTCAACTTCTCGCTTCTAGCCCCGCCCACTTCCCCCCCCCCCCGCGCTTCTCTCCCTCAACCTCTCACTTCTAGCCCCGCCCACTTCCCCCCCGCGCTTCTCTCCCTCAACCTCTCACTTCTAGCGCCGCCCATTTCCCCCCCCGCGCTTCTCTCCCTCAACCTCTCGCTTCTAGCCCCGCCCACTTCCACCCCCCCCCCGCGCTTCTCTCCCTCAACCTCTCGCTTCTAGCCCCGCCCACTTCCCCCCCCCCGCGCTTCTCTCCCTCAACATCTCGCTTCTAGCCCCGCCCACTTCCCCCCCCCCCCGCGCTTCTCAACCTCTCGCTTTTAGCCCCGCCCATTTCCCCCCGCCGCGCTTCTCTCCCTCAACCTCTCGCTTCTAGCCCCGCCCACTCCCCCCCCCCCACACAGTCTCACGTCCCAGTGCCTGACGTCCACACTTATTTAAACTCCTTAGCCCCGGCATTTCTCCCACTTTAGTAAAAACTTTCTAGCTGTGATTTTCACACCTGATGATGATTGCTTGTGTTGCAATCGAAACGTCGTGATTTAATTAACTTTTATTTTTATTTCTTATTTTTATTTTTACCGACGTGACTTTACCGAAAGAACCAAAGAGTATGGATCTTTGCAGTCACGAAAACTTCAAATCTAGAATTCATAACAAAGACAAAGATCCCCCATGTAGTCTCTTAACAGACTGTTGGGGCAAGTGCCGTTCGCAAGTAGCACCGATGAAGGCTGGCACGGCACACGAGGGGGGGGGGGTGACCAGCACCATATCTGGCCACCTTTGTCGACCTAGGGCAGGCCGAGGAGCGGTTCAGATTATCGCCGCTGGTGTTTGCCGTGAGGTGGGTATCGAATTCGTGTCGCCGGGTTCATAGTGCAGCGCGCTAATTGCTGCACCACCGCTCCCCACTGCCACACACACTGCAGGACAGGCCACACATACAGACACCTGAGTTGGGAATCGAACCCAGGCTGTTCTTGCTGCGAGGTGCGAGTGTCACCACTGTGAGATAATGAGATGCGATGACGTTGCTGGTGCTGCAGGAAGGAAGACAAGAAGGCAGAAGAGAAGATGAGAAAAATAAGAGAGCGGGAAGAGAGGGAGGCCCGGAAAAAGTTTAAGGTGATAGTCAAGTACAATTCATTTTTTTTATTGGTATCTTTCTGGCATAAATCTGCCATCCCAGGCACAATTATATCAAACACACAAAATCATACAGCAAACAATATTTTAGAAAGCATAACATTAAAAAAATTCCATTTAAAGAGCATGAAACTATTCGTAAGTTCTTAAAATAATTCCTTACCACCATCACCACCATCCTCACCACGACCATCCCCGCATACCAGATGTGGTTGCGAGTTATTAAAAGCCGCATGGCCAGGAGTCAGAGCCATTCCTTGTTCACCTTGGGGCGCGACATAGATCTACTCTGGCTCCCACATTATGAAACATCTTCGACCACGTAGTTCGAGAAACTTCCCATGGCTGTACTAGTCGAATTTCCATCTGGAAGAGACACAATGGGAGGCTGATCGATGCCCGGGTGGGATCAAGGGATGGCCCCACCTGGGCATACCATGTTCATCAGCATACCATGTTTTGTATGCTGATCATCTGGTAATTACTGCCACTCTGAGAAGGAGTTGGAGGTTCTGCTGCTGAACCTGGAGTGTTCCACTAAAAGGTGGGGCCTTACCATCAGTCGCACCAAAACGAAGTACCTGCTTGGGTATTTTGTGACATCCAATACTCCATCCCCTCAACTCCCAATGAGCGATGGGGCAGTTGCGAAGAGTGGATAATTTTTTCATTACCTGGGCAGTGTGTTTATGACCAACTCCACTTTGGCAACAGAGGTGTCACTCTGAATCAGCAGAGCAGCATTATCTTTCATCAGCTGTGTAACGCTGTGTGGAATTTACCAAGTATGTCACTCCACACGAAGCTCCAGGTCTTCTCGGACAGTTATGCCCTCCCTTCGCTCTGCTTGCACAACGTAGAAACCTCTAATGGAACAGCTGCGGCAGTGAGAAACGAAGGGTGGCCTGCACATGATCCATCTTGGGTTTAACCAGGCTGCAGTGTGAGGAGCTCACAAATTCTTGAAAGATCTGAACAAATTCCCGTCATTGAGCTCCGGCAGGTGAGGTTGCACTGGCTGGATCATGTAGCCCACATGCCGAGCCACCACATGCTCAAGCAACTTGTGTTTGGCCAGATAGAGGGGCTGAACAGGCATGGCATGGGCTGGAGAAGAGATGGACTGAGAGGATGTGGAGCTGAGCGGACTTGCCGAAGACAGGTAACCAAACGGTGACAAGATTGGCCTCTATGGAGGAGGGGTGTGACGGACGCTTCTGGGAAATCGGAGGCAGTCGCCCCTCCAGCTACAGTGGAGGGCAGAGGAGTGACACTCACAACAATGATTGGAGTGCAGTGCAGCATGTTTGAAAAGTAGGGGGCACAGGTGGTACATCTGTCAGACATCTCAGTCAACCCGTAGCAACTGGGTCTGACCCGTGACCTGTCAGCGAGCCTTTTGCACTTCACGTGGCCTTGGAGTGCACCTGGCATGGCACAAGCGCCGTGGTGACATCAGGACCCACCACTTAGTGGTGATCGGCGTTTGTTGTGGTGGTAGTTATAGTAATTGTTGTGATGCTGGTGATTATAGTGATTGTTGTGGTTATAGTGGATGGTGTGGTGATTATAATAGTTGTTGTGGTGGTTGCAGCTTTCTGGTGACCTCCCCACACTCTCTGTGGTCTCGCTGCTCCGTGACTTCCGACCCTTGGGGCGCCTTGACCTCTCGGGGTCAAAGGGCGACACCTTTGACCTCGTACAAAACACGGATGAGATGCGGGCACTGTGCCGCAACCGCCTGGGAAAATGTGAGCATGTAATCACACGCAACCACGAACAAACGCACGCCACCACAAGCAATCACAAAGAATCGCGAGTAACCACACGTAACCACGACCAACACTTGAACAACAACACAAGTGTTGCTTGCTTGAGGGCACACTTGCGGTCGATGCGAGTGATTTGTATTCGGCAAAGGAAGAGACAGTGACACCAACTCTCTGTCACTGAGAGAGTCAAAGTGGCCCTAAGTAGCGTCGCTGTGGAGAATATACGCACCATGACCGATGTGCAGACAGGGCTGAGTCCGCTTTCCATGTCCGTCGCTCCGCATGTTAAAAACAAGGGGCGTTCTTTATACACCTCGTCAGCCGCATGGCCTTCTGGGATTGAATTAATTTGGCAGCATTTATTCAGCACAGGCAAAAATCTTCAGAAAAGGCTGCTGTTTGGCAGTTGCGGTTGAACCACAGCGGAGTTTCCCGAAGTGCGGAAATGAGGGATGAAGTGTGACACAAATCACGTTTAAGTGCATGCAGCCACGATAAATCATGCGCAACTACAAGTAGTCACAAGCAATCAATCAGAGGCAGTACCTCAACGTTGACCCTGTGTTTCTGTGTCTTCAGATGGGTATATTCCCAGAGAGCACTTATCTCAACCGGACCAAGAGTGAGAAGCACAACAATCACAACCAAAGCAACCACAATCGCTACAAGCAGCACATCCACAATGGCCAGACATAAGCGCAGCAACAACCAAAAGCACTATCACAACCACCATCGATACAATCAGGGGCGGTTTTTTCATTAGGGCGATTGGGCGACGCACCACCAATGTCATTCAACCACAGAGTCATGCTAGCCGTCACTGTGCCTCTGGATATAGTCCAATCAGCGTCATGTCACGTTCTGTGGAGTACCGCCTCTTTTTGGGCGATTTCACTCTGGCTGAGAATCGCCCAGAGTGTTCCCATAGACTTACATTCAAAGATGTTTTTTTTCGAATGGGGGGCGCTGCAATGCATTCTCTATGGCTTCCGGGAGGGCTCGCACTAACGTGCTTACGTCATCATACGTAAGCACGTTTCATCCAACAATATTATTTATCGCCACCTAGTGGAATCTTTAATAAAAGAGACTTGAGTGGATTGTATTGATAGTGAGTATAGAAACAAACAAGATGTATTCTAAGAGTCACTTTATTTTTCATTAATATTAAATAAGTGAAGTTGCCTTTACATGCTTAAGCTGTTAATTTATCCTTTGCATGGGTGGACCTTATCCTTATAAATCATCCAGACATTTGCCCCCCCTGAGAGATTTTGCAGGAGCCGCCACTGGATACAATAACTACAACCATGGATACAATAACTACAACCAATGTGAATACGACCACAACAATCACAAACAAACACAACCTCCGAGGCTGCTCAGTTTCACTTGATACGAGGAGACACTCTCACTGGGATTGAAGGGGAGTCAGACAAGGAAACTCTCTGTGGGATTGGGCGTTATGGACACGTAAAAACTGGCCTTCCTGTTTTTATTGCAGGGACTCTGACATCTACGACAATTTGGATGAAGGTAAAATTATCATCATGATCATCATCAATAAAACCATCACTACCATCAACCACCATTACTATTACCACCTCCATCACTACTACCACCATAACCAACACCACCATCATTATCAGCATCATCACCACCATAACTATCACATTCACCACCACTAACACCACCATCGTCATCACCATAATCGCCATCATGACCACCGATTTGCACGGTTGGCTACATACAGTGCAAAAAAGGTCAACATACATAGACCATCATCATCACCAATACCAATATCACCTCCACCCTCACTCTCACTTTTTGATGGCGTTTCCTTTGCAGATCCTTGATCTTTGCTTTGATGTCATCGAGGTCCATCATGGACAGCTTCTCTAATGATCGCGTCACTGGATCCTCACCACTGCTCTCTGACTGATGTGTGGGACTGGGCAACTTCTCGGTCGACTCAATCAAACCGAGAAGCTACTATACATGACATACATACTATATACACACTCCGATGCTTGTACGAGGCTAGGTGCGGACACACAAAACATATCATCAGGCATTGTCAGTCCACTGCTGGATGAAGGGCTCCCCAATCCAGTGCCATTTGCCACTGCCTGGTAATGCAACGACCCATCTAGCTCCTAGTATACATGTCAATTTAAAATGCTCCATCTCCAAGATAGGTGTTCCTCCTTTGGCTGCATTTCTTTACCCGCCTCGACCACAGAACATCTTCCCTTCCGGCTGTGACGAATCCTGCCCAAGCCCATTTGCTTCTCATAACAGTTGACGTGATGTCTCTAACCTTTGGCGTTTTCTCTAATCCACGTGTTCCTCTCTCCTTTTTCTCAGTGTAATTCTGAGGAGGCACACCTCTCCATACGTCTGTGCACTCTTCAGTTTTTGTTCCATTTTCTATACCAGTGTCCATGTTTTTGATCCGTGCGTCATAGTGGGTAATGTGTAACAATTGAAATCCATCTTCTCTCGGCATTGCCTCGTTGTGTGGGAGAGACGGGCAGGGTGCATTCACCCAGCTCTTGGAGATGTCCCAGAACCAAGGATGACCCCTCCATGTGAACCCAGCCATTCATTAACACTTCTCGCCTTTCTGACGATTATGAATGTGACATCGCTGTGAAACTAACTTTGACAATCTAATTTATCCAAATGTTTTATGGATTTTACTGTGAACTCTGTAGTAAATTCTTTACTAATAATTGCGTCAGTGTCTTTAAGCCGCGTAATATTGTTTCATTTTTATTATAAGGTTGGACTATGTACTCTTAATTTCGGTTTCATGAGTTTGCGTTAGAGTGTATAGTTAAGTTTGAGGTTTAGTGGTTGAAGTTTAGTGGTTTGTGGTTATGGGTAAGGTGTTGTGTTTAGTGTTAAGGTTGGAGCGTTTTAGAGTTAGCACTTAAGGTTAGGGATGGGTTGGGTTAGAGGGTTAGGGTTTAAGATTATGGAAATTGGTTATAAATATTTCTGGTTGTGATCTGTGGAAGGGGATGAAACCTGCTACACACTCACCCATCCATCTACTCATTTACAGTGCGGGAAAAAAGTATTTGATTCCCTGATGATTTTGTACGTTTGCCCACTAACAAAGAAATGATCAGTCTATAATTTTAATGGTAGGTTTATTTGAACAGTGAGAGACAGAATAACAACAAAAAATCCAGAAAAACCTATGTCAAAAATGTTATAAATTGATTTACATTTTAATGAGGGAAATAAGTATTTGACCCCCTCTCAATCAGAAATATTTCTGGCTCCCAGGTGTCTTTTATACAGGTAACGAGCTGAGATTAGGAGCACACTCTTAAAGGGAGTGCTCCTAATCTCAGCTTGTTACCTGTATAAAAGACACCTGTTCACAGAAGCAATCAATCAGATTCCAAACTCTCCACAATGGCCAAGACCAAAGAGCTCTCCAAGGATGTCAGGGACAAGATTGTAGATCTACACAAGGCTGGAATGGGCTACAAGACCATCGCCAAGCAGCTTGGTGAGAAGGTGACAACAGTTGGTGTGATTATTCGCAAATGGAAGAAACACAAAAGAACTGTCAATCTCCCTCGGCCTGGGGCTCCATGCAAGATCTCACCTCGTGGAATTGCAATGATCATGAGAACGGTGAGGAATCAGCCCAGAACTACACGGGAGGATCTTGTCAATGATCTCAAGGCAGCTGGGACCATAGTCACCAAGAAAACAGTTGGTAACACACTACGCCGTGAAGGACTGAAATCCTGCAGCGCCTGCAAGGTCCCCCTGCTCAAGAAAGCACATATACATGCCCGTCTGAAGTTTGCCAATGAACATCTGAATGATTCGGAGGACAACTGGGTGAAAGTGTTGTGGTCAGATGAGACAAAAATGGAGTTCTTTGGCATGAACTCAACTCGCCATGTTTGGAGGAGGAGGAATGCTGCCTATGACCCCAAGAACACCATCCCCACCGTCAAACATGGAGGTGGAAACATTATGCTTTGGGGGTGTTTTTCTGCTAAGGGGACAGGACAACTTCACCGCATCAAATGGACGATGGACGGGGTCATTTACAGTAAAATCTTGGGTGAGAACCTCCTTCCCTCAGCCAGGGCATTGAAAATGGGTCGTGGATGGGTATTCCAGCATGACAATGACCCAAAACAAACGGCCAAGGCAACAAAGGAGTGGCTCAAGAAGAAGCACATTAAGGTCCTGGAGTGGTCTAGCCAGTCTCCAGACCTTAATCCCATAGAAAATCTGTGGAGGGAGCTCAAGGTTCGAGTTGCCAAACGTCAACCTCGAAACCTTAATGACTTGGAGAAGATCTGCAAAGAGGAGTGGGACAAAACCCCTCCTGAGATGTGTGCAAACCTGGTTTCAAGTTTCAAGTTTTCAAGTTTAATTTATTAGGTATAGCCCTGTGAGCCATTCGGCTCTTGAATCGGGTGCAACCGCAACAAACAAAAAACAAAAACATGAACAAGAAAACATCTTAAAGTGACTATGTGCAAACAGAAAATCCAAGAAAAGACAGCAAAATATTGCAGAAAAAGCACTGTACACCAACACTGTGCAAAAATCCCAGTGGGATGCAAGTCAAACAACAACAACCACAAGACAACTTAGATTAAGGCCATCAGTCTAACTCTGTACTACAACAAACAAACATGGCCAAACCGAAAAACTTTTCGAAATCACCAAAATAAAGCCATAAAAGCAATGAAACAGTGATCATAGGAACTGTGACCGAATTTTCACAATAAACGATGTAAACAACATGTACTACCAAACTCTGCAGCCATCGCTGGCTGCATGAGTCACTCCACAACAGCAGGAGCATCAGTCGGAGTGTCAACATTTTTCAATGCACCTTTAAGATCAGCACACTAAATCAAAACACAGATCATACTTTGCAGCGATCATCCGGAGCGAAACATTTTATTTTAGGCCACTGAATTGCAGTGGCAGCTAGGGGTGTACAAGTCCTCTAGAGCAGTTTTGAGTGAAGATCTCATAAGTAGTGATTCAAGTTGCAGTTTATTGGCAATAGCATTCCAGACCCTGGGGGCATCAATAACAAGGCCCTTCCTCCAGTATTTGTTCGGCAATAGGGAATGTGAAGCTGGTAAATGAGCGAAGACCTTAGGTCAAATTTGTTATTTGATAAAGAGAGTAGATCCAGCAGGTAATCTGCGTTTTTTTTTGTAAGTACATCATGAATAAATAAGATCTGATGCACAAGCCGTCGAACATTGAGAGATGTTAAGTTTGACCCAATGTAGAGATCGCAGTGGTGAGTCCTATATGGGCAGTTCAATGCAAATCTTAAGGCCGAGTGATACATTGAGTCAAGCTTCTTCAGTACAGTACTGGGGGCTGATGTATACACGATGTCACAGTAATCAAGTAGAGGAGGTATGGTAGCTTTTATCAATTCCAAACGGAACATAGGGGGGAAGCAGTGCTTGTGTCGATACAGAAAACCAATTTTTATTTTTGTCTTTTTACCAATATCATCAATGTGATCTTCAAAATTCAGTTTTGAATTAAGAATGACCCAAATATACTTATAGATCTTGACTTGCTCTATTTGATAATTATTTAAGGAATGTAATTGGGGAAAAATAACTTCCTGCTTTAGTCCTGGTGAGAAGCATAGCACCTTGGTTTTGGAGGTATTCAGGACTAGTTTAAGAGCAACTAGCTGATGTTGTAGTTTGTTGAAATCACCCTGGAGCTTAGCAATCACGTCATCCAGAGAGCGGCCAGCAGTAATCAGTCTTGTGTCATCTGCAAAAAGATTTACTCTGGAATGATCCAGGTCAGTGCCCAATTCATTGACATAAAAAGAGAACAAGAGGGGGCCGAGGATTGAACCCTGTGGAACCCCTTTTGTTATCTTAACACTGTTTGACTTCCAACCATCGGTTAGTACAGTTTGAGTGCGAAAAGAGAGGTAATTTTTTAACCATTCTACTGTGTTTGGAGAAACGGAGGCAACTTAGTTTACTAAGCAGGGTGTTGCGGTCGACTGTATCAAAGGCTTTGGACAAGTCAAGAAAAAGACTGGCGCAGTACTGCTTATTATCAAGGCTACTGTAAATGTGATTCAGAGAGTCTAATGCAGCAGATGTGGTGCTGTATTTTTTCGGAACCCAGATTGTTTTCGATGTAATAGATTGTTGTCGGACAGGAAACTGCTAATTTGGTTGTTCAATAATTTTTTCACAAATTTTCATCAACGGGGACAAAATTGAGATAGGTCGGTAGTTATTTGGATCATCTTTAGGTTGGTGGCCAACTACAAGAAACGTCTGACCTCTGTGATTGCCAACAAGGGTTTTGCCACCAAGTACTAAGTCATGTTTTGCAGAGGGGTCAAATCAATTTATAACATTTTTGACATTCGTTTTTCTGGATTTTTTTGTTGTTATTCTGTCTCTCACTGTTCAAATAAACCTACCATTAAAATTATAGACTGATCATTTCTTTGTCAGTGGCCAAACGTACAAAATCAGCAGGGGATCAAATACTTTTTTCCCTCACTGTATTTAGCAAATCAGTACACCACAAACTGCTTGCCCACTCATGCACCTAACAGAGTTGCCACATGTCTGGATATTGGCATCTGTGTTCGCGTGACAAGAATTTATTTAAACTGACATTTGGTCCAGGTATTATGTGGAATTTAATTGTGGTATACTCTGTAGTGTTGACCTCGCAATATATATTACAGTCTTGGTCTCTGAGAAAGGTGGTGACCCAAGCCAAGGTCCCGCAAACTCCACATGAGGAGGGACAGCTTAGAGGCCATGGCACAAACCCACCGACATGACCATTGTGAACCCCACCAACGCGGCCATTATTATCCCCCCAACACGGCCATTATGGGCCCCATCAACACGGCCGTTAGGAACCCCCGCGGTACTGCCAATGTAAACCCCCTCCAACGGCACGGCCTTTATGAAGGGGGGTGCTGGTAGTGCGGTGGGCCCCACTCCATAGAGAGCACAAGCGTGGAGTTCGCACGGCCAGTTGGACCAAGCGTAACGGACGGACGTCACGGCCCTGCTGGTGGTGATGCAGGTGGAGATGTTGAGGAAGACATTCTGGGCTTGTACAGAGAGGATTGGGGCTTGGTGCCAATCTGGGTCGAGACACTGACCGAGGACTTGGGAACAGCAGATCTGCGATGAAGAAGAGATGACAGAGAAGGGGGAGAGGAGGGAAGGGGAGGGGAAAAGAGGGTAGTGGTTCAGAGAGGAGATGGGAGGAGGGAGAGTAGAGGAGAGAGAAAGAGGAGAGATTATGATTATACAATGATGAGAAAACGTGTAGCAGGATAATGTGGAGTGAACTGCAGTTGAACAATAGACAATCTGTATTCGTACTGGAAGTAGAGAAAAGTACTGATAACGCGTTAATTGATATTGTATCGTATGGTATCATGGAACATGACCTCTGACCTGAAATTCGCCCCGTCCGTCATTGCGGTGGCTCAGCGTCTGTCCATATCTGATGACAAGCATCTGGGTTGTGAGGTTCACAGTGGCCAATTCTGGGAAGGGCCCCTGGAATATGGAGGAACTGTCATTGTAGGCAACGGCCATCGCACCCAGCAGCAGACGGGAGGCAACCTCCTTCTTGTAGCGTGGGTGGATCCTGTACAGAGAGATATATTATACACTACTCTACACAACTGTAGGGGTGTTAGAGAGAGAGCCCGTTATGCATGGCAGCCTATGGTAAACAAACACAGTAGGCGGGGCTACATGTGTGCACGAGCAGGTGCCCTCTGCGACGTCCGCGCCAGACACCCTGGGGGGTCGATTCGGTCATTATGATCCCCCGGGGCCCCACCCCTCAGGGAGGGGTTGGGTATAAAAGGGGAATGTATCGAAGGGCTCGGGAGTGTTGTGTTAGCTAAGAAGAGAAGACGGAAGACGTCCTAGATAGAGCCCTGGTCTCCCCCTGGCACGCCGTCCTTATCAGGACCGCGCAGGCTCGAGCCAGTGGCGTGGTACCAGAGCCAGATCCCCGTGCTGGTCTGGACTCTGGGTACCGGGCCCGACTGACCAGTGTCGGGCCAAGATAGCCTCCCCTAGCCCATTAAAGGAGGACTCAGAGGCAGGCTAGGGTTAGCCTAGAGGTGTGTCCTCGGATAGACGGGTGAGGGGGCCGATACCCCCTCAGTGTGTATGTCACAACGTGTGGTGTTAAATAAACCAGTGTGCCTCCAACTCCGGTGTGAACGAGTCATAAGCGTTACTACATCTGGCGTCAGAAGTGAAACAAAGTACGAACATGGATACACGCCGGACGACTCGAGTCGGGGTACCAGAGGCAGAAGACACCACTGCAGTCGGAGGGCCCGAGACGGCTGAAGATGCCATCGACCAGCCGGGGCTGGGCGCATCCACGCCACAGCAGCTGGAGGAAGGGGAGCCGTCGATGGAGGGGCTGAGGGAGGCGCACGCGAAGCTGACCGAGCTGCTGTACGCCGCAGCCGCCATGCTCGACACCATCACGCAGCTGGGGGCTGCGGGACCGCCACGGGGCAACGGCAGCCGACGATCACAGCGCCTTCCCGCCATTTCCACGGAGCAACATTTTGAAACTCCCGCCATCGCCGCAGCTGCTGTTGAGGGCGTGGCCGCTCTAAGCATCGCGTCCAACGGCGGGAGTACAGTACCTGCCGCGTCACCACCAACGGGCGGAACGTCACCACGGGTGCAACCGGCGATGCCATCGCTGGTTCGTGCCGACGCTGACTTGAGTGAGGCAGACGAGGGAGTACGTTCTTCCTCTGCAGCCGCTGCCTTACATCAGCGGCTACCTCCACTCAAGGAATTTGTGGGCGAGGATGGCGACTGGGGCGGCTTCCAGCGGCGCTTCCTCGCTCACCAGGAGATGGCACAGTGGACAGACGCCGAGGCTCTCCGCGCGCTGCCAGCACTTCTCGACAGCGACGCCCTCGCCACTCTAACATCGGCTTCGAAGGAGAGGCGCTCCACGCTGCGGAAGGCGATGCAGGTGCTGTCGGCGGTATATGGTCCACCATCGGACTGTCGCCAACTCTTTTACGATCGCCAGCGGGGGACGAAGGAGTCGCCCCTGGCGTACCGCACAAGCCTCCTGGCACTGGCGAAGGAGGCCTTTCCACGAATGGATGACGAGGGTGTCGACGCCATGGTGACAGAGAAGATACTTTTGCTGGCGGACGACTTAGACATCGTCATTGTCGCACAGGACGATGCAGAGATGTGCTCCCTCCAAGCGGCCCGTCTTCTCCACGCAAACCTGTCCTCTCAACGACGGAAGGCCAGCAAGGCGGCGAGCGGGCGTGCCGTCGCTGCAGCCACCCTCCCGGCGGAGGCAGCGGGAAGAACGCCCCCCATTGGCGTTGGGGATGACGAGGCCCCTCTCGGTCCCCCTCCACCGGAGCTCTCCGTCGTGCCACTGAGTCGCCAATGCCGACAAGCGAAGGCGGATCACAACCTGTGCCGGCTGGAAGACCTACCAGAGGTGGCCTTCGCAAATGTCAAGAGGAAGGTGCTCTACTCCTACATGGTCCGGTTTCACCAACAGGACACCCTGAGGAGCCACAAGGACCATGCCTGGAGGAAAGCCCTGCCCTGCATCTCTCCGGAGAGGCCTCGCTGGAGGCAACTCTACTCCAGCCCGACGTACAACCGCATCGGCGACCTCAGCTGGAGCATCGCCCACGGCACCGTCACCACCAACGCCTCCCTGGCGCGCTTCACCGACACGCCCCCGGAGTGCCGGTTCTGCGGTAAAGTGGAGACGGTGGCGCACCAATACGTGGAGTGCAAGAGCCTGGACTCGCTGTTCAAGGTCCTGAGAAACATCCTACTAAAGTTCAGCCTCCACTTCTCCCCGACGGTCCTCATCTTTGGATACCGAAAGGGCGACGGATCCCAACATCTTCAGAGGCTAGTCAACGTGCTCGTCGGCTACGCCAAGCTCGCCATTTACAGGGCGAGGAAGGTGGCCCTGGAGGGGAAACGTCCGGCCAGCAGCCTGGGCATCTTCCGCGCTCTGGTCGGAGCCAGGGTGTGGCTGGAGTTCCGCCATGCGCGGTTGACCCACGCCGTGCCGGCCTTCATGGAACAGTGGGCGATGGAGGAGGCCGTGTGCTCCGTGGCAGATGACGGGGAGCTCTGCATGCTGTTATGAGCTACCCGTCAGAGGCCGTCGGACTGCGAGGGGGGCGCCGTACATAACGAGAGAGTGAGCGAGAGAATGAGCGACAGAACGAGCGAGAGAGAGAGCGAGTGAGAGAGAGAGCGAGAGAGCGAGCGAGAGAGCGAGCGAGCGAGAGAGTGAGCGAAAGAGCGAGCGAGGGCTACATAAAGCCCAGTTTAAAAAAAAAAAAAAAAAAAAAAAAAAAATTTACGAAATGATGACCGAAACAAAGTGCCGAATACACCGAGCATCTTCTTGTTTCCACTGATCGTAAAAAAAAAAAAAAAAAAAAAAAAGAGGTTTGCGCCATCGACCATCAACGGCAGCATGGAGCGGGAGTACGGGAGGACCGGGCCGGTTCAAGCCGTCTACAACATCCATCGTCGTCACCAGCGCTTCCACGCTGTTACAACTGCGGCATCCGGGGCCACGTCGCCTCGGGGTGCCGCTCTCCTGGGCAGCGCAGGACGACACCTCAACGGGACGCCGGCCCTCGTCACAAGCTCCACCATCATAATCCGGCGAGTCGCGGCACCCCTCATGCTTGGCCCACGCACACGCCCGTCACACACTCAAACACCGCAGCGAAGGGGGGGCCAATATCGCGTACCATGGCACCAACACGCACCGCTCTGGGTACTCAGATTGAACCCAGCCAGTGGTCCGTGTTGGCCCATCGGGTTGTAGCCGCGTCATCAGGGTCGTCGGCCGTTGTGGGCCACATCGATGGGGTCGAGGTGCGCATCCTGGTCGATACAGGAGCATCGGCGACCATTATTTCGGAGTTGATTTATAACATTCTCCCTGCCCAAAGCCGTCCTTTGATGCCTGTTAACGTGCCATTCTTTGCTGCTAACGGGGGTTCACTTGGCATCATCGGACAAATTCGTGCCCAAATTTGTGTCGGGGATATTAAATTGTCTGGGCCGATTTTTGTTTCCTCCTCGCTGGCGGTTCCGTGCCTGCTGGGGACGGACTTCCTGGCCAAAATGCCGATTAGGATATTAATCGACCAGGGATGCATTGAGCTCCCATCGGGCCGACGCATGGCGTTTCTGCCATCCCCCGCTACGAGCCGGACGGCGTTCGCGACGGTGCCGGCGTTCGTAGATAGAACGGTGCGCGTTCCTCCGGGGGCGCAAATGTTGATTCCTTTGAAACTTCGGCGGCCCTTCGCTAAGGGCATTGGGGCTCAAGGGGTTCTGTTGGGACCGTCTAGGGCCGGGGTCAGTGGACCTGATTTACTCCCGGCCCAGACCATAGTGAGAGGGGAAGGAGAACCCTTCATCGCGGTCCTCAATGTGGGCTCGCAGACGGTGGTGGTCCCACAGGGGACCGTGCTTGCTCACGCAACGCCGGTGCCCTGTGAGGAACCCGTCGCGAGTCATGTCGGCGCTGTCCCTGCACCGCGACCACATTCGGACAGCGATGAAGGGTGGCTCGAGGCGCTTTGTGCGGGATCGACGGACCTGTCAAATTTAGAGCGTCAACGTCTTAAGACACTACTAAGGGAATTTTCCGACGTTTTCAGTCGGGATAAATACGATTTGGGCTGCACTAATCTGCTGCGTCACCATATTGATACGGGTGACAGCGCGCCAATACGCCAGAATCCTTTTCGGTTGAGTCCCGCCGAAAAGGACCATGTCAAATCGGCTGTTGATGACATGCTAGCCGCCGACATCATTTCTCCCTCCAACAGCCCTTGGGGAGCGCCGATCGTCCTGGTTAAGAAGCAGGACGGTTCGTTGCGGTTTTGCGTTGACTTTCGGCGCCTTAATAAAATTACGGTTGCCGACGCATACCCGCTCCCACGGATGGACGAATCGCTTGACGCCTTGGCGGGAGCGCGATTCTTCTCCACATTGGACTTACTTTCGGGATTCTGGCAGCTTCCTCTGGACGATGATTCAAAGCCTAAAACTGCTTTCCGTACTCCGCACGGCCTGTTTCAATTCAACCGGTTGCCGATGGGCTTACACTCAGCGCCGGCAACTTTCCAGCGGTTGATGGAATTGGTTTTGGCTGGATTGCAATGGGAGTCGTGCCTGATTTATTTGGATGACGTTATTGTCTTTGGCAAAACTTTTGATGAACATCTCCAGAGGTTGCGGGCGGTTTTCCTAAAGATGCGGGCTGCTAATTTGAAATTTAAGCCCCAAAAATGCCATTTGTTACGCGAGTCAGTGCGTTATTTGGGGCACATCGTGGGACGCTCAGGTATTTCTACCGATCCCGCCAAAACGCAGTGTGTAAGCTCCTGGCCGACTCCCACCTCAGTGGGAGAGGTTAGGAGTTTTATTGGGTTTGCGTCGTATTATAGACGCTTCGTCGCTAATTTTGCGACTATAGCAAAACCCCTACACGCTTTAACATCAAAAGGGGTTCGGTTCTGCTGGGGTCAGGAGGAGGAAGCTGCTTTTTGCTCCCTTCGGGACGCTTTGGTAAACGCTCCTCCCCTGATTTACCCTGATTTTTCAAAACCATTCTTGCTCGACACCGATGCGAGCAACACGGGTATTGGGGGCGTGCTCTCCCAGGTGGTTGACGGCGTGGAACGTGTGGTTGCGTACGGCAGTCGGGTGTTGTCTCCAGCGGAGCAACGATATTGTGTCACCCGTAGGGAACTGTTGGCAATTGTCCATTTCATCCAACAGTATCGCCCATATCTGTACGGTCGGCATTTCACCGTCCGCACAGATCATGCGGCACTGCAGTACGCCCTGAGGGTTCAACAGCCATCGGGACAATTGTCCCGATGGTTGGAGGTCCTCCAGGATTACGATTTCCAAACCACATACCGTAAGGGCGTTCGCCACACCAACGCGGACGCTCTGTCGCGCTTGCCAACCACCTCCGAGTGTGCATGCCTCCTGGGGTCTGGACGTTGCAGACCTCCAGGGGACACATCGGTTCCTGTCTTGGCGGCCGCCAACGACGACGATACAGTAGTTACTAATTTGATCGAACAACAGGGCAAAGATTCCCTGTTGGGGTTGCCCGTCATTGACTGGGGGCGCCTCCAGATGGAGGATGTGTCCCTCCTCGGGTGGCGACGTCACGTTGGCGGTGCGGCGGGGGGAAAAAGAGGTGGTTCCGACGCATGGGAAATGTGCCAAGGCCTGCTGATGCATTGGGACGGGAAGTCGCGTCGACATCGGCTGGTGGTCCCTACTGGGTTGCGGGGCAGGGTGGTATGGGCCGCTCATGAGCGCCTCCTACACCTGGGGACCCAAAAGACTCTCGCCTTGCTGCAACTTGATTTTTATTGGCCTGGCATGACGAGGGATGTTGGGGATTTGTTGGGATCATGCCCTCGATGTGCACAACGCAAACCGCCGGCACGGGAGTCTAACCCGCCCTTGCAATCGATCAAAGTGTCCAGGATAAACGAGCTGGTCGCTCTGGACATTTTGGGACCATTCCCCGCCACCCCCAGGGGGAATAGATATTTGTTGACTGGTGTCGAGTATTTTACACGCTGGCCTATGGCCTGGCCTCTGGCCAACCAGTCGGCAGCAGCCATCGTGGAGGCCTTTGTTCAGGGTTATGTCCTGGACAAAGGTGCTCCGGAGAGGCTGCTGACCGACCAGGGCAGAAATTTTTCCGGTAAACTACTCAGACAAGTCTGTGATCTCCTGGGCACAAAGAAAATTCGGACCTCCCCATATCACCCACAAACTGACGGGATGGTCGAACGGTTGCATCGCACCATCACGTCCATGTTATCACAACAAGTTTCGGACTCGCAAACGGATTGGGACCTACAAATTCAGGGGGTCTTGGCGGCGTACCGGATGGCACCCCATGCAGCTACGGGGTTTTCTCCCTTTTACCTCATGTACGGCCGAGAACCAGACCCGCCTGTTCGTGCCCAGTTGCAGATCCCCGTGCCGCAGGGAAAAACTAATCTGGCTGACCACGTTAAATTTAATCTGGACAAATTGACCGAGGCACGGGATGCTGCAATGCAAAACTCTGACCTCCGTCAGAAGGCGAATGAGCGCCTCAGATTGAGTCGAGCGCACATGCTGCAGTGGAAGCCGGGGGACAAGGCATGGCTGCACTGCCCTCAGGTGCCACTGGCAACCTCCTCTAAACTGGTGCGGCCGTGGCGGGGCCCTGTGGAAGTGGTGGAGGTGTTACGACCGCAGTGCGTGCGCATCAAGTGGGGGAAGCGGCGATGGTTCGTGCACCCCTCTAGGTTAAAACCCTTCTCTGCGGTACACAATCACACTTCACACGCGCGTGGCCAAGCATGTGGGGGGTCGGCCGACTCGCTGGGTCCGTCTCCGTCGCTCTCACCTAATGCCTTGCCGGCTGTGCCACCTTCAGGTGCATCAGGAGTGACGGGCTCACGCCCAATCACCCCTCCTGCGGATACCGAGGGTCACGCGGAGTCGGATGAATGCTCACCCCAAGACGGACAATTGCCACCTGATGGTCCGCCACGCGCGGTTACCCCGTGTGAGGGGCCCGCTGCAAGGACGCGCGCTAAAATGCGCAAACTGTTGTGAGGCCGGAAAATGTGTACATAGCTGTTGTGTTCATTGGATGTTGTGTGGGTGGTGTGTTCCCCACTCCTCGGATGTACATATGTTGGCTTCACCGTGTGTTGTGTGTGCGTGGTGGGTTCCCTGCTGATTGTATATAGGCTGTTTTTTTTTACGGAATTCGTATTTATTCGGGGGGGGTGCGACGGGTTGTTTTCTCATCTTGCTGTTGCGTTCTTGTTCTGGTTCCTGTTATTGTTCAAAAATAGTGAGGCACACGCGCGGTCAGGGGGTGAAGGCACCTTTATTGTCAAATTTTTGTATGTTGGCAGCCGGGACGGCTGCATGCTATGCGGGGGGGAGTGATGTAGGGGTGTTAGAGAGAGAGCCCGTTATGCATGGCAGCCTATGGTAAACAAACACAGTAGGCGGGGCTACATGTGTGCACGAGCAGGTGCCCTCTGCGACGTCCGCGCCAGACACCCTGGGGGGTCGATTCGGTCATTATGATCCCCCGGGGCCCCACCCCTCAGGGAGGGGTTGGGTATAAAAGGGGAATGTATCGAAGGGCTCGGGAGTGTTGTGTTAGCTAAGAAGAGAAGACGGAAGACGTCCTAGATAGAGCCCTGGTCTCCCCCTGGCACGCCGTCCTTATCAGGACCGCGCAGGCTCGAGCCAGTGGCGTGGTACCAGAGCCAGATCCCCGTGCTGGTCTGGACTCTGGGTACCGGGCCCGACTGACCAGTGTCGGGCCAAGATAGCCTCCCCTAGCCCATTAAAGGAGGACTCAGAGGCAGGCTAGGGTTAGCCTAGAGGTGTGTCCTCGGATAGACGGGTGAGGGGGCCGATACCCCCTCAGTGTGTATGTCACAACGTGTGGTGTTAAATAAACCAGTGTGCCTCCAACTCCGGTGTGAACGAGTCATAAGCGTTACTACACAACTATACACTACACAACATTATATTCTACATTTCTGTACAGTAAACTATATTATATACTACACTACGTTATACTCTATATAACAATACACAACAACACATGATCTCCTACACTACACTATATTTTATACTACACAACTATATCCTGCACGACATTATATTCTACATTACTGTACACTCCACTACATTATATACTGCACTACTCTACACTGCACCATATACTGCACTACTATACACTACATTATATACTGCACTACTCTACACTACACTATATACTGCACTACTATACACTACACTATATACTGCACTACTATACACTACACTATATACTGCACTACTCTACACTGCACCATATACTACACCACTATACACTACACTATATACTGCTTCTACTATACACTGCACCATATACTACACTACTAGCACTACATTGTATACTACACTACTCTACACTGCACCATATACTACACTACTCTACACTGCACCATATACTACACTACTCTACACTACACTATATACTACACTATTCTACACTGCACCATATACTACACTACTATACACTACACTATATACTGCACTACTCTACACTAGATTATATACTGCACTACTATACACTGCACCATATACTGCACTACTCTACACTAGATTATATTCTGCACTACTCTACACTGCACCATATACTGCACTACTCTACACTAGATTATATACTGCACTACTCTACACTGCACCATATACTACACTACTATACACTACACTATATACTGCTTCTACTATACACTGCGCCATACACTACACTACATTGTATACTACACTACTATACACTACATTATATACTACACTACTATACACTTCATTATATACTACACTACTATACACTACATTATATACTACACTACTATACACTACATTATATACTACACTATACACTACACTACTATACACTACACCATATACTACACTATATACTACACTACTACACACTACACCATATACTACACTACTATGCACTACACTATATACTACACTACACTATATACTACACTACTATACACTACATTATATTCAAGTATCCCTAGATTTATTAACGTTTGGTTTACGAAATTTTGTGTTGACGCAATTGAAAAATGATGCACACTTTCAAATAACACAAGCAAATTTGCGGGTGAACGGGATTTCACATGGCACACGGCGTAGTTCTCGGCAACTCCTGTTGCCTGCGGGGACAGAGATCAAACTATCTGCAGAAAAATCGCAGATTTTAAGATATTTTTTGAGATCGGATAATTCCGCGATCAGAGATAACTGCTGAAGTGGAATCAGCAGTTAGACAGCTCCCACAATCAAGCTGAGATTATTAGGCATGAGGTTGCCAAAATGATTGAGAACAGTACATTTACAAGAACAAATATTAGTTTCAGTGAGACAAAAACTTTAAGAGAATTGAGAGCAAATACAGATATCCAAATTCTTGCTGCTTATAAGGGCCAATCAACTGTTGTGATGCCCCGTGAGGATTACGATAATAAATCAAAGATTTACTTGATGAAGGTACCCACCTTACAATTAGACGAGACCCAACCAACACTTTGGAACGTAAAACAACAGCAATCATTGCCAAGTCATCAATTCCCAAGGAAGAGCAATACCTGATCAAATCAAGGGCGTAAAACCACCAAGACTTTATGGGCTACCAAAAATTCACAAACCCGATGTACCATTAAGACCCATAGTACAATAGACTCTGCCACATACATTCATCATCTCGTAAACATAATTCAAGATAAACGTCGTGATTTTTTTGATTATTTTTCTATCTGGCGACCTCTCCGACCCCCCCCCTCTCTCCCATCTCTAGCCCCGCCCCCCCTCTCTCCCATCTCTAGCCCCGCCCCCTCTCTCCCATCTCTAGCCCCGCCCCCCTCTCTCCCACCTCTAGCCCCGCCCCCTCTCTCCCATCTCTAGCCCCGCCCCCATCTCCCCCATCTCTAGCCCCGCCCCCTCTCTCCCATCTCTAGCCCCGCCCCCTCTCTTCCATCTCTAGCCCCGCCCCCTCTCTCCCCCACCTCTAGCCCCGCCCCCCTCTCCCATCTCTAGCCCCGCCCCCCTCTCCCCCACTTCTAGTCCCACCCATTTACCCTACCTATATAGCCCCGCCCCCCTCTCCCCCACCTCTAGCCCCGCCCCTTACCCTCCCCTATATAGCCTCGTGTCACGGCAACGCCCTCGCCTGCTTCAGCAGTTTCCCTGCTGTGATTGTCTCACATGGTGACGGTCGCTTCTGTTGCGATAGAAACGTTGTGATCTATTATTTTCTACCTACGTGACTTTACCAAAAGAACCAAAGAGTATGAGTATAAAGATATTAAGCTTAATCCTAATGGTATTCTCGTATGTGTAGTAACTCTCACGACTCGTTCACACCGGATAGTTGGAGGCACACTGGTTTATTTAACACCATACGTTGTGACATACACACTTGAGGGGGTATCGGCCCCCTAACCCGTCTATCTGAGGACACACCTCCTAGCTAACCCTAGCCTGCCTCAGAGTCCTCCTCTCGTGGACTAGGGGAGGCTATCTTGGCCCGACACTGGTCAGTCGGGCCCGGTACTCAGAGTCCAGACCAGCACTGGCTCTGGCTCTGGTACCACGCCACTGGCTCGAGCCTGCGCGGTCCTGACATGGGGAGACCAGGGCTCTATCTAGGACGTCTTCCGTCTTCTCTTCTTAGCTAACACATCACTCTCGAGCCCCCCGATACATTCCCCTTTTATACACCCCCCTCCCTGAGGGGTGGGGCCCCGGGGGATCGTAACGTCCGAAGCGCGGACGTCGTAGAGGGCACCTGCCCGTGCACTCACGTAGCCCCGCCCACTGTGCTTGTTTACCATAGGCTGCCATGCATAACGGGCTCTCTGTAACACCCCTACATATGTTTTGATGGGGCTTCTCTGTTCACGAGGGTTCCGGTCAATAATTAAATTAAATTACTCGACACTTTGGTAATAAACATAGGTTTAGCCAAAGATATACCAAGACTAGCTGAACACTGTCTAAAGAACACCTATTCTTTTGGAAAGATGACTTCTAAAAACAAAAGGGAGGAGCAGCAATGGGCTCTCCTATGATAGCGAATTTGTACGTGGAAATTTTGAAACAAAAGCAATAGCTTCAAGCACACTAAAACCCTCTACTTGGTTTAGATATGTGGATGACACATTGGTGATCTGGCCACATGGCAAAGATGCACTTAACTAACTTCTCAATCATCTCAACTCGCAAAACCCATCCACCCAGTTCACCATGGAAGTGGAAGCTGACAGAACTCTACCATTTCTGGATATTCTGCTTGGACGTAGTGGAAATGGCAAAATAACACAGCATTTCATATTCTTTGGGTCTTTCGGTGAAGTCACATAGATAGGTTCAAAGGAATAACAAAAATAACAAAAAACTGCGACATTTCGATCGCAACACAAGCGGTCGTCATCAGGAAAAGGAGGTTTGTTATTTCAATGAACCTGTCTACGTGACTTTACCGAAAGACCCAAAGAATATGAATTCCTGCAGTCACGAGAGCTTTAAGTCAAGATTTAACACAGCATTTACGGAAAGAAAATGCACACTGACGCCTATCTGAATGCAGAGTCACACCATCGCCCCGCACAGAAATCTGCTCTTATCAAGACGCTCATTCATCGCGCTAAGAAAGTGTCAGATGGTGATAGTCTGAGAAGTGAAATTAAACACGTTAAAGAAGCGCCTCAAATGAACGGTTACAATGATGCACAAATCAACAGGGCATTGAATGCCAAAACCAAATCAAATAACACGGGCATTGAAACTGCCCAAGTAATTCAACTGACTGGATAGGGGAGAGTAAAGGGAGAGGAGTCAGGGAGCACGATGCTTAAGTCAGCCACTCACCACCCGTAGTTGGAGTTGCGGTCACACAAGTCAATGGTCACGGCCATGAAGGTTTTGGGCATTCGCAAGTTAGGGGAGAAACCGTAGTCTGCAGACTGGTGCCAGCGAACGCGTGGATACGAGTCTGTCTTGTCGTCTGGGTTACTGGTGGAGATCTAAAGACAATGGTAGAGAGACGCCGGGAGAAAGATACGAGGAGTTACGCAGAAAGAGAAAGGAGAGAGATGTTGAGCGATATAGGGGCGAGAGACAGGAAAAGACAGGGAGAGATTCGAGGAGAGAGACCAGGGGAGAAAGATGTTGAATGAGACATGGGAGATAAACATGGGCAGAGAGAGATAATTCTGATAAAGATGGTCCAATATGATACAAACTTTAGTGTAAAGTTGTATTGCTATTAGGGACTCACCCTTGACAAATCTAAACACATTAATCAAAGAGTTTCCCAAAAGTTGGTAAAAAAAAACAAGCACTAAAAGGATAAGCTTTTTCAGCCATGCCATGGTAATTAAGTCAGACATCCCAGTCATGCCGGTTGTTATTTGCAGCCATGACGAATACACTGCTGGATGGTTTAACTTCTCACCTGCGCAAATCCAAATGGCAGAAGCGGGTCTGTGTTGCCATTGGTGGCTATGGAGAATCCCTGACGCCAGTCGTTAATCATGGCCGGGAAGCTGCAGTTGTAGAGGTCAGTGTTGTACCCAGTGTTGGCTTCACCTGCTCAAGGAACAAGGAAGAGAGATGTGCATCTAGAGTGGCACATGTATGTTGAACTTCTTTCGCACCGTACATAGCCAACCATGCTCATCGGAGGTGTGGGGAAGGACAACAAACTAAACGCAAAAATCAGTTCTAAAATATTTGTTTCCAATCGAGATTTAAAAGTGCATCATAGCTCCAGCGGCTTCCTAATATTGAAAGGTCGGTCCAGACGACCGCAGAAGCACATCTGAAGTACGCGATGCGGTAACCATCTTTGTTCGATGGCAAGCCAAAAGTTACTGCGAGGATGACCGGAGTTAGCATGATGGTTTATGCCCCTTGTTGAGATCAGCAAGGTATTGTGGTTCATTTGTGGAATGTATTCAGCAACCGTAAACAAATGCAGCTCGGTGAGTAGCGGGCGGACACGGTCGGATCTTGCAGTACCCATCACGACACGTGCTGCATCTTGCTAAGATTTTTTCCAGACGTCCTGTAGAGTAGTGAGTTTATATTTTGCACATGATTATCAATGATACTCATGAGTAGTTGAATGCAGTCACCTTCCAACAACAGAGGGAGGAAAAGTGATGCTCACAACAATGAGCAAAATACTGGATGGATAAAATGCAGCGAGTTGGCACATTCGGGGGCACAGGTGGTGCATCTGCCAGTCATCTCAATCAACCCATGGCACCTGCGTCTGTCCAATGACCTCCTGCCACTGAGCCTCATTACACTTATTGTGATAGCCTCAAAGTGCACCTGGCCTAGCACAAGCGCCGTGGTGACTTCACCACCACTAAGTGGCGAATGGCAGCTGTTGTTTAATTTACGTTTATGTGTTAATGTATGTCACTGACCTTGGTACCAGATGACCCCTTTGAGGCTCATATTGAGCAGAGGGTTAATCATTGCGTTCCACAGCACTGTTGGTTCCAGTCGATCACTACATTAAAAGACAGAGATCCCTGGTATAGCCTACACAGACTTTTGGGATAAATGCTGTCAGCGAGCTCCTATGAATGCCGTTACAGCATCCAATGAGGTGGCGTCTGCCAGTGCCATGCTGATAAGATTACAAACATAATTAGACTAGAAAAGGCTTATAGTGAGTGCACTGAAGTTGCCACGAGTGATTCAGTTGCCTCTGATAACTATTTTCCACTGCAAAACTGAGCTGTATTGCCGACGTCACACGCAGTGAATGAGTGGAGACACGTGGAGGTGATGCTTGGCCCTGAGTCGGACGCAGATGTGTTGTGAGGCCAGAGTATCGTGGCTTGGCTCTGGAGCGACATGGCAAATAGCCTTTAAACAATCACCCATAGACTTTGTGGGTCTGTATGTCCCCTATGAGGGTCTATGGGTCTCTGTGCAAGTCAATGGGTTTCCGTGTGAGACCACGCATTTCCCCATTACACGTACTTGCTTTGAGGCTGTGCGTTGAGTCCGCAGTGTGCGAGGGCTCGGGGTGAGGACCAGGATTCGATGAAGGTGCCACCCCAGCAGGACTGCACCAACCCCACGGGGACCCCCAGAGTGCGGTGTAGGTTCCTACCAAAGAACCAACAGACGGCTGAGAAGACGGTGTATTCTCCCATGCCCAGACGGTCTAGAAACACAGAGAGACAGACACACACAGGTTTAGACAAAGATTCCCCGTGTAACCTCTAACAGACTGGTTGTGCAAGTGCCATTAGCGAGCACCTATTAAGGCTGACACGGCACATGATGTGGTTGGCCAGTACCACACTCAGCTACGCCTTTGCCTCAGTGACATTTGTACACTGCCCCAAGCACTCATTCTGGGGCTCGTCTACCTGGGAAAGGTATTCACGACCAACGTTGGCTGTTGGTGCGAATGCATTGCACATTTTTGAGAGCAAATTGGTTGCACAATTGATGGCCTGTGAGTGGATGTGCCTTCAAGTAAAGTATTCGATTTGTTTTTATCACCTTGATATCGGCACAAAGGGTCCCATAGACACAACGAACAAGTTCACCGTCCGCACCACTGAGCGATAGATTTCAACACAATACTGGTACCATATCTCAATATAATAAAATTCTTGCCACACAGGTGCCAATCATTGGACTGTCCGTGTCAAACTCAGAGAGGTGATGAGCGCTCACCAGCTGTGGGGAGACTCCAAGGGAGTGCGACCGACGTGAAGTCGGCTAGGGGCTGCAGCGAACCATTCAAGGAGACAGCGAACAGGCGGACGAGAGAAAAGTTGGCGGCTTGAGCCAGCTCCCAACTTGCATTCACGACCTGGACACGGGGACACGCAGTTACACAGAGACACGGAGACACGCAGTTACACAGGGAGATGGGGACACGCAGACACAGAGACATGGAGTTACACAGGGAGATGGGGACACGCAGACACAGAGACACGGAGTTACACAGGGAGATGGGGACACGCAGACACAGAGACACGGAGTTACACAGGGAGATGGGGACACGCAGACACAGAGACACGGAGTTACACAGGGAGATGGGGACACGCAGACACAGAGACACGGAGTTACACAGGGAGATGGGGACACGCAGACACAGAGACACGGAGTTACACAGGGAGATGGGGACACGCAGTTACACAGAGACACGGAGTTACACAGGGAGATGGGGACACGCAGACACAGAGACACGGAGTTACACAGGGAGATGGGGACACGCAGACACGGGGTTACACAGGGAGATGCGGACACACAGACACAGGGAGATGGGGACACAGACATGGGGACACGGAAACACAGAAACACGCAGACACAGAGACACTGAGACACGCAGACACAGGGACATGGGGACACGCAGACACAGGGAGATGGGGACACAGACACGGAGACACGCCGATACAGAGACATGAGGACACGCAGACACAGAGACATGCGGACATGCAGATACAGAGACACGGGGAGAATAGACAGCTATTATGTTGTCACAGCGAATGAAGGGTGATGGTGGCTGGGGCGGGCTCTATCTGCAGCGTGTTCTGAGGCCTGGGTGGGGGGGAAGTGCTGGACAAGTGGTTTGTGATGAAGCGAAACCTCTTTACCTGCTTTACAGTCATCTGCATGTTGCTTTGCCCACCGCAAAGCCACACTTCTCCGAACCAGACGTCGCTGATCACAAACTCTGCCACTTCCCCCCCAGTGCCGTTCCTGACAGGGCTCCACTGGGTGGCATTGAGAGAGAACGGCCCCCCAGCATCCATGGGGTCTAGGGTTACGGACCACCTGGTTGACTCTACACACACACATGCACACACATGCACACACACACATGTCCACCATATAAACTTATAATAATAGTAACACGCCACACAGTACTCGCCTACTCGTGTAGAGAGACAGACAGAACGACTCGGGAACGAGGAACGACAACCAGGAAGGCAGCCACGTGATGAGCCGGAGCCAACAATTGCCCAAGCTCCGTGGTCCTCTATATATGAAGGTGTGATCGGCCAATTAACGAGCGCTTACAAGTTGCAGGAAAATGAAGCACCTGGAGAAAACGCACACGGGCGAGGAGGAGGAAACACTTTGCCTCATGCAGACGGAACAGCTGGAGTCTACACAATTGCTGTACGGCATCTTAGTAGCACCCATGGGAAAGGCGTTTCACAACATTTGTGTCATCCACCAACCATTCACACTGCTGGATTACTTGCAGAGCCAATACAGCACAGCAAACCGGCGAGACTTAAGAGATAGTTGGGCAAGTTCTCTTAGCTAGCACCAGCACGGCACACGAGGGGGTGAGTGGCCAGTACCACACACACAGTTGCGTTTGTCTTCCCAGTGCTGTTTACACACCGCGCCAGATACTCATTTGAGACTTAATTCGACCTAGGGAAGGCCCAACACTGGTTGAGATCATTATCACTGGTGTTGGCCGTGAGTGGGAATCTAACTCGCCGGGTTTGTATTGCAGTGCGTTGCTACAAAACCTCTCACCATACACACACACACACACAGTCTTCGGGTCCTTGATTAATCATTGCCCTTGTTTAACGTGTTGATGTCTCACTGAACAATGCAATGCGGTGTATCACTGGAACCTTCAAGTCAACCCCAGCACCCTGGCTGCCTATGCTGTCACAAATCTCTCTCCCACCCATCCACCGCAACCCTCCGGGAAGTCCTGGGAATCGAGGAAAACAGTCCCCTTCCCATTCATCAGGACCTCAATAACGCCCCTAGTCACCACTTCAAGTCCCGCAGGCCCATTTGGACCCATGCATTTAACCTGAAACAATGCGAATTCAACTCCGATGGCGCTTGCTTGGAAAGCTGGAGTTCAAAAGAACTAACATCTTATGAAAGACGCAACGCAGACGATCCCTTGTATTGATCTTCCACGAAGCTCATGGTCCACCCTAAACCGCATCAACACAAACCATGGCAGCTGGTTTGTTGTGGATTTAATTTCACATTGGATGCACAAATGCAAAATTAAAAACTCTCCAGTGTACGGCTGTGGCCATGTAGAATAGACAATGCAACATACAATGATGCAATGCCCAATCCACAAACACGAAGGAGACATAAGTGATACACTACTCTGCTGCTTGACCACCTGTGTGTGTGAAATTGTTGCTCTGCATCTACATCAGTTGCCATACGAATGAAGAAGCACTGCTATTGCGTTCGTCGCTTTGTAAAAAGGGTTCGCCCTTTGATCAACTCAAAGATTTAATTATGACAACTCGTGGGCTAAAGAACCGGTTGTGGCCAGTCGTGAGGGAACTGATAACCCACTTTGCTCAGGACATGTGCCGCTTGACATAAATTGTTTTTTCATCATCACCATCACCATCAGTCGTGATCGCACCACTGCTGGATGAAGGCTATCCCAAGCCCCCACCACCACCACCACCTCTCATGATCTTGTAATGCAACAATGCATCCAGCACCTGCACATGAGCTGAATTAGTCCATCTGCTCGATGAACATCTTCTTGGACACGTTCCATTCTTTGGCTGCCACTCCATTATCACTCTTGACTATCGTCTATCATTCATGCTTTTCTTCAAATTTTGAAAAACGTTCGCCTTTCGCTATGTCTGAGAAGAGGAAATGTGATGCACGTGCAGAAAAGTACTTCAGAATTTTTAAATGTAATTTCTGAATAAATGTTTGTAAAAGTAATGTTAAATCTTGACTTAAAGCTTTCGTTACTGCAGGAATTCATATGCTTGGGTCTTTCGGTAAAGCCACGTGGATAGATCAAATAATAATACGATAAATAATAAAAAAAAGTTATCTACGTGGCTTTACCGAGAAACCCAAGAATATAAAGTAATGTTAAGTTTCAATAAATGTTTGCTAGGGTAATTTTTATTTATTTTCGTGATCAATTTCGGTATTTTATGGTATGTAATGGGTTTCCAGGAACGGAACCCCAATGTATAACATTGCGCCTATGGGAGATGAGGATTCGGCTTACGACGGCTCCACTTGCGACCGTCGTCCAGGAACCAATTAGGTCGTAGGTGCGGGGGGTCCAGCAATGAAGCAAAAAGCAAATCAGGACAAAGCTGTTAACAGCTCGGCGGAGACAGAGACCTGCCGACACGTTGCTCCCGTGCTCCTGTAGCAAGTCCTCATCCGCGTTGTAGAGTCTCACGACCACCTTGGCTCCCGCTTTCCCGAACCCCCACACGAAGGCGCCGCGTGGTCCCCTCTGCAGGACCATGTGGTCCCCGTAATAGGAGGCCAAGCGGAACGTTTCAACCAAGCGTGTGGAGGTACCTGGGGCTGGGGAGGTACAGAGTGCCAATGGTTATGACGGTGGTGATTGTTGTGATGTTGGTGCTGATGGTTGTGGAAATGATTGTTGTGGTGATAAGTGGTGATGGTGATGGTGGTAGTGATGAAGGTATTGGTGGTGGTGGTCATAGTACCGTAGTAGTGAAGGTGGTGATGAAGCTGATGGTGATAGTGGAGGGCAGAGGGGAGGTGACTGGAAGGTACAGGCATGTGTCAAGCACTCACAGGTGTTGTCAGGAGGCTCGCGTGTGCAATTCACCACCAGCACCACCAAGCACGCCACCGTCGTCACCCCGACGACCAGCACCACCAGCACCACCAGCGCAGGCACACAGAGTTTTTTCCTGCTGACATCATGCAGGGTGGGGGACATGGGCATAGATTCACAGAGAAGACTCGAGGCCGTCTTCCAGTTCACTGTTAACGCCTCTAGAACTTGTGCGTAAGCGCTTCATATGACTGGCAAGTGCGTCAAGGCAAACAACACGAGTTTCAATGCACACACTTATATTTGCACTCTAAAGTACAAAATATAATTACTTTGACCCCAGAATTAATCACATTCGAAGTACTGAATAAAAGGAAATTAAACATATCGAAAGGACACCACTTTTATTCAGAACTTCAAATTTGATTAATTCTGGGGTCAAAGTAATTGGTTTTGTACTTTAGAGTGCAAATAAAAAGTGTGTGGATTGAAAAGCTTGTTCTTCACCAAATGTGTTCCACATTTCAGTACATCAGTAGACTCGAGATAAAATGTCTCGTGTTAAGAAACACATCGCTTTCAATGCCCATTGTCGTACGACGTCAAGACTTGAATTGACACCGCTCCACCCGCATGATCGGAGTCGCGGAGACTCGCAGATTCCACCCGTGACGTCACTGCCACGTGCCGCGTTCACAGAACTGGAAAAGCGGCTTCTCTTCGCGGCCAAGGCGAGAGCCGAAACTCGATTCCGCGAACAAAGATTCGCTCGGGGGAAACGCCCCAAGTGTGAATGGGCCCATTGGTACCTGTATGGGCTTGAATATACTTGGGGCAGGTGATGTTAGCGAGCACCTATTAAGGCTGAGACGGTACACAAATGGGTGGGTGTGGCAAGAACCAAGCCTGGCTGCCTTTGTCTCCGCAGAGATGTTCATGCACTGTTCCAGCTACACTACTCATTTATATGGCTGAGTCGACCTTGCGGAGGCCCATGTCCGTGAACTCACATTACTCGTCATTGGTGTTGGCCCTGAGTCGAATCTAACTCGGGTCGCCGGATTCGTAGTGAAGCGCGCTAACCTGAACGCCACCGCTCCCCGTATTTAAACGCACAACATTCACACGTCATTTTTTTAAATTAATTTTGATGTTTTACCTACGTGACTTTACCGAAAACACCTAAGAATATGAATCATTGCAGTCACGAAAGCTTCAAATCTAGAATTCACACGTCACCTCGTCTACCTACACCACCTCGTCTACCTACATCACCTTGTCTACCTACATCACCTTGTCTACCTACATCACCCTGTCTACCTACATCACCCTGTCTACCTACATCACCTTGTCTACCTACATCACCTTGTCTACCTACATCACCCTGTCTACCTACATCACCTTGTCTACCTACATCACCTTGTCTACCTACATCACCCTGTCTACCTACATCACCTTGTCTACCTACATCACCCTGTCTACCTACATCACCTTGTCTACCTACATCACCTTGTCTACCTACATCACCCTGTCTATCTACATCACCTCGTCTACCTACATCACCTTGTCTCCCCGTGTCCCTGTGTGAATGTTTCCCCATATCTCTGCCGCTCCCTGTGTCTCGGCGCCTCCCTGCACATCCCCGTCTCTTTGAGTGTCTCCCTGAGTGACCCCCCGTGTCTCCCGGGTGTCCTCGTGTCTCACCTCTCTTGGTTTATCCTGACGTAAACACCGGGAGCGAAGACGTTTGATGGGGACAGGTCTTCCATTCCGAGCGAGATACGGTTAGGGAGATGCGGGGGTAGATAGACACAGGGAGAGAGAAACCCGGCTCGAGATAGAGGGGAGAGAGCTTCACGGAGAGTGCGAGAGGCACGGGGAGAGTTAAAGTGAACGTGTGAATGGGAGGCAGGTGCAGCATGTGGTGGTGGTGGGGGGGGATGCAGGTGTGGGCGGGTACACGGGGACGTGGGGACGTGGGGAGCGGTGGCGAAGCGGTTAGCGCGCTGCCCTACGAACCTGGCCACACGAGTTCGATTCCCACCTACGGCCAAGACCAGTGACAATTATATGTGAAACGGTCTTGGGCTTCCCCTAGATCAACTCAGCCTGGTGCGGCGTATAAGCATCACTATTAGGGAGACAATTAGGGGCCGTCCATAAATGACGTCACCCGATTTTTGACCCCCCCCATTCGTCACACGGCGTCATAAAGTCAGACGCACCCTCAAATATAACGTCACAAAGCTCTGCCCCCCCCAAAATGAAACATGCTTCAAATCGCTTTAAACTATTGTTATTACAGTGCGTATTTAATGTGGCGCTGCACTCTGATGTTGTCTATATTTATTTAAAGTTGCGCATTTTGATGTGACGTCACATTTCTCACACCCCCCCTCGACACACATCGTCACAAATGTCTGACCCCCCCCCAGGTGCGTGACGTCATTTATGGATGGCCCCAAAGGCGGTCGAGCGTGGTCCTAGGCACCCACGCGCTCGTCGATCGTTCCGGCCTCTTCTTCGCAGGCGCTTCTGCTAGCAGCAGTCTGTTCAGGGCACACAGCACACAGCACTTGGTCTTACTCTCGCGGGGAGCGGTGGTGCACCGGTTAGCGCGCTGCGCTCCGAACCCTGCGATCCGAGTTCGATTCCCTCTCACGGCCAACAGCAGTGGCGATTATCTGGATCGGTCCTTGGCCTCCCCGAGGTGGTCTCAAATGATCATCGAGTGGTGATTTGTAAACATCGCCACTCGGCAGCCATCGGCCGTGGTGCTGGCCACTCCACCACCTCGTGTGCCGTGTCGGCCTTAATGGGTGCTCGCTAACAGCACTTGCCCCAACGGTCTGTTAAGGCTATATGGGGAATCTTTGTCCTCGTTCAGGTGTTACGGTGGTGACGCTGGGGTTATTTGGGACCACACCCAAAGAAGATATTCTGCGGGCAACCAGGAGGAGAAGGGACGGCGCTTTTGTGGAATGTTTCCAGGAGGGGTGGTGAGTGAGGCAATGGACGAAGGAGCGCTGGATTAGAGAAGTTGGTGAAGAACGAGCTTCCTAGTGAGTGTGTGTTAGTGAGTGTGTGTTAGTGAGTGTGTGTTAGTGAGTGTGCGTGTTAGTGAGTGTGCGTGTTAGTGTGTGTGGGGAGCGGTAGTGCAGCGGTTAGCGCGCTGCGCTACGGACCTAGGGACCATGGTTCAATTCCCGCTCACGGCCACCACCAGTGACAATTATCTGAACCGGTCCAGGGCCTCCCCTAGGTCGACTCAGCCTCAAATGAGTACCCGGTGCGGTGTGTAAACATCGCCACTATGGAAACAAAGGCGGTCGGGCGTGGTGCTGGCCACCCACCCCCTTGTGTACCGTTCTGGACTTCATAGGTGCTCGCTAACAGCACTTGGCCCTACAGTCTGTTAAGGCTATACGGGGGATCTTTGTCTTTTTCTGTTGTTACTGAGTGTACGTGTTAGTGAGTGTGTGTTAGTGAGTGTGCGTTAGTGAGTGTGAGTGTTAGTGAGTGTGCGTGTTAGTGAGTGTGTGTTAGCGAGTGTGCGTGTGCGTGTTAGTGAGTGTGTGTTAGTGAGTGTATGTTAGTGAGTGTGCATTAGTGAGAGTGCGTTAATGAGTGTGCGTTAGTCAGTGTGTGTTAGTGAGTGTGCGTTAGTGAGTGTGCGATAGTGAGTGTGTGTTAGTGAGTGTGCGATAGTGAGTGCGCGTTAGTGAGTGCGCGTTAGTGAGTGCGCGGTAGTGAGTGCGCGTTAGTGAGTGCGCGTTAGTGAGCGCGCGTTAGTGAGTGTGCGTGTTAGTGAGTGTGTGTTAGTGAGTGTGTGTTAGTGAGTGTGTGTGTTAGTGAGTGTGTGTGTTAGTGAGTGTGTGTTAATGAATGTGTGTGTTAGTGTGTGTGTGTTAGTGAGGGTCCTCCAGAAACAACGAAAAGCCATTACGGATGGCCACGTGGAATGTTCGAACGCTCACTGCGGAGGAGAGGCTGCCACTCCTCTGTCGGGAGCTGGACCGGTACCGCCTGGATCTCTGTGGCATTCAGGAGGTCCGGTGGACCGGTTCTGGCTCCTGCCACCATGAGGGGTGGACAGTCCTCTACTCGGGGCAGGAGACTGCCAAACAACAGGGTGTGGCTCTTCTTTTGAACAAAAGAATGAAGGGGGCGTGGGAGCGTGGCGGTGAGCTGTGGGAAGATGTAAGCCCCAGGAAACTTTGGGCTCGCCTTCCCATCAACCGGAGGCGAGGAGTGGTGGTCGTGGTTACTTATGCCCCCACTGAAGACGAACATCCGTGGAGGGATGCAGGAAATGCCTATGAGTCAGATGCCTTCTATGACCTCCTGTGACAGGTGCTGGCTAAAGTGGCCACTCGGGACAGAGTCATCTTGTTGGGTGACTTCAATGCCCGAGTTGGTCATGATGCTGGCACCTGGTCTGGAGTGATTGGAAGGCATCGGCCAGATCAGTTCAATAACAACGGTAGGAGGCTGCTAGATTTTTGTGCAGCCCATGGGCTTGTAATTACCAACACACTCTTCCGGCATTGGCGCATCCACACAACATCATGGATGCATGCCGGGTCCAAGCAAGAACATCTGCTGGACTACATAGTGACGGACCAGCGGATGCGAGCCCATGTCCTTGACACCAGGACCTACCGTGGAGCTGATCTGCCCTCTGACCATCGACTAGTCATCTGTAAGTTGCGCCTGCCATTCTTCTACTCCGGTGGTGGGTGTACACCCAGGACCCCATTCAAACCAAAAGTGGCCTGGTCTCAGCTGATGAAAGTTGCAAGCGAGAATTTCATCATCGCTTGCAGCTGGGGTTGGCATCGTCCCCCACTCCTCCTGATGTCGAGGGTAAATGGGCGAGGTTTAGGACTGTGCCTCATGCAGCTGCAATGGCTGCTTTGGGTACGCGGTCCAGACCTCCCCAGAAACCCTGGCTGACAGAGGAGGTGTTCAGGTTAGTTGAGAAAAAGCGACAGGCCCACTCTTATCGGCTAGAGCATCCCACGTGAGAGAATGAGGTTTACCTCAGCCTTTGCTCGGAGGTCCGGAGAGCTGTAAGGCGCTGCAAGGATGGGTGGTGGTCGCGGGTTGCTGAGGAGATAGAGTCTGCCTCAGTGGCCCGCGATCACAAAACACTATTCAACTCCATCAAAAAAGTAACCTGCAGCGCCACATCTATTACCATCATTAGGGGAAAAAACGGTGATCCAATCTCCGACCCCCAGGAACAGGTTTGCAGATTTGCTGAGCATTTCTGTGAGGTCCTGGGGGAGGGGAAATCCCTCAGCCAGGAAAACATCATGGCACAAAGTGGGGATAACCCTGCTGAGGCTGCGGTGCCTCAAATATTGGAAGAGGTCACCCCCTGTGAGTGGCTGGCTGAGGTGCCATCTGTTGAGGAAGTACTGAAGGCGATCCGGAGTCTGAGACCAGGAAAGACACCGGGCAGAGATGATCTCCCAAGCAAAATGCTGAGAGAGGGTGGCGTTTGTGCACAGACTGCCCTATATGACATCACTAGATTCGAAGCTTTCGTGACTGCAGGAATTACTCTTTGGTTCTCTCGGTAAAGTCACGTAGAAAATAAAATCAAATAATAAAATACGACGTTTCGGTTGCAACACAAGCAACCTTCATCAGGTAAGAATGAATGATAAAACACAGACACTGAATCAACATAGGCAGACAACATTTAGAGAGAGACACACACAAAGACGTGTCTGCCTATGTTGTTTTCGTGTCTGTGTTTTATCATTAATTCTTACCTGATGATGGTTGATCTTCTTGGGTCTTTCGGTAAAGTCACGTAGAAGGGAAATAATAAAATAATAAAAATAAAATATCATAAAATACAATTCTCACGACGTTTCGGCCACAACGCAAGCAGCCGTCCTCAGGTGAAGAACAGGTCTGTCGGAAAGACAGTGTCTGAATGAACACCACTACTCTGCCATTGACATATTTCGTTGCTTCCTCTTAGTACCTTTCACGCGACGGGCAATGGTATAGTGTATAGCAGATTGTATAATAATATATAATAGAAAAGTGTAATGTTTAATATAATGTATAAGGTAATATATAGTATCCTAATTGTATAGTGAATATATAGCAGTGTGGTATACAGTAGGGTGGGTAGAATAATACATAGTGTAATATTACAATGTATAGTCTAAGGTAATAGGGTGGTGTATAGTAATACAGTATATAATTTAATAGCGGTGAGTACCCGGCGTTGCCCGGGCGAAAAAGGCAGACACACATGTAGTTACACACACAAATCGACTGACACACACACGTAGAGTTACACACACATATCGACTCACACATATGTGTAATGCGGGCGTAAACGACCTCCCGGAAGTGACGTCATGGGGGGAGGAGTTACGTCACGTGGGGGAGAGGGTAAGGGTCTATAAGGGGGGTAACCGGAAGCAGTCGGGAGTGATCGGGGACTGGGAAAGTGGGAGGCCACGCAGGGCGAAGGGTGAGGAGAGAGTGGCGAGATCGCCACACACCCGAGCCACGAGGATCGGCACCGTCGGCCAACGGTGACCGACCCCCGGGCAGCAGGAGCAGCGAGGAGGCTGCAGAGAGCAGCGGGTCTGCAAGGGAGGAGCCGGGCAGCAGGGGTCTGCACGATGTGACAGCAGCGGGTCTGCTAGGAGGGAGTTGGGCTACGTGAGCGACAGCAGCCTGGGGCTGCAGAGCAGAGAGTATATAGGGGAGTACCGTGAGGGAAAAGAGATCGAACCCAAATAAAGGACACAGGACAGAGAGAAGCGTCCGAGTCTTTTATTACACTGGTGTCAGAAGTGTAACGGTATGGCTAAACAACTGAGAAAAAAGAATATTCCGTCTCCGGCATCGGCTTCATCTTCCGACGACGATGACCTTCCTCCTGCGGTGGACCCGACTCCGGCAGAGGAGGAGATCCGTGCTGGGACGAGTGCGGGTCCAGGGGTCCAAGATGTCGCCGCGTTGGCGGACCAGTCTGCACCAAAGGACGCGGATTTAAGATGGAGTCAGATGGCGGAGCAACTTGAAACTCTCAAGAACGTACTTGCACAGTTGTGTGAGCTCGTTACGCCGAGGACGGCGTCGGAAGGCGATGTTGGTGGTCCGCAGGAGCCCGGTTTGTCTTCAATGTCGACGCCATCAGCCACGCGGCACGAAGACGCCATCTTGGGCGTGGCGCACGACGAAAGGCGGGAAGCCGCCATCTTGTCGACACCACGCTGCGACGCCATGTTGAACATGCCACCGGAAGAGTCAGCGGCTGGAGGGAACGCGCCAAGGCGTCGCAGTCGTCACCTAACGACTGTCAAGGAATTCTCCATCGGGGGCGATTGGAGTGCGTTCGCCTGCAGATTTTTGGCAGCGGTACGCTCGGCAAGGTGGACTGACGCCGAGGCATTAGAAGTTCTTCCGACTCTCCTTGATGACGAGTCCGTTAGATTCTTTCGCTCTATAAAAGCCGCGAAGAAGAAAACATTGCGTGGTGTGTTCGACGAAATGGCAGACGCTTACGAGCCGCCGGATGATGCTCATCGCCGGTTTGTGCAACGACAACGCGCACCCGAGGAGTCTCCGGTGGCGTATAGGGGCGCGGTACTGGAGCTGGCAATGGCCGCATACCCGGAGATGGAGCCTGACCTGTTGGAACTTCTCATCCTGGGGAAAATGTTGGAGTTGTCCCGGGATCTCGGCATTCCCATGCCGGTGTGCGGTCACGAGAAGCTCACATCCCGGGCTGTGGCTAAGTGTCTGGACGCCCAGTTCAACAGTTCAACCTGCGCCGGTGGAAGCAAGTTACGGTGTGGACGGGTGGGCCCATCGTCGAAGGGGGAGCCATGGGTTGGGACCCCAAGAAAGCAGTTTATGTGCCGGACGACAGGAGCCCGCAGGAGCTGTCGGCTGCCGCTGCTCCGTGGCCGGAGCCGCGGGCTGCGCCGCCGACACGGCCGCGTCGGGACGGGGCGCCCGCAGCAAGGCGCAACAACATCGACTGTTTCCGCTGCGGGCGTAAGGGCCATTATGCCAGGGACTGCTGGGCCCGCGTCCCGGGTCCGCCCCAGCAGGAGGCCTCGACAGCGGCCGCTCCAAGGAAGGATTCGCCAGCACAGGCAAGTCGGTGCGCACCAGACACCCGGCAAGGCTTGACACCTCACTCATCACCGTTGTCATGCGATCCGGGTGTTTTTAATAACGGGAGACCATTGACTGCGCCTTGTCGTTCGGTAACACAGTGGCGTAAGTTGGCTCGGCGGGTCGTCGCGGCCGCTACCGGTTCGTCCACCGTACCTGGGTCGATACAAGGGGTGGACGTACGGATTTTGGTAGATTCCGGAGCGTCCGCGACCATTATTTCGGATGTAATATTCCATCTCTTGAACATCCCACCAGAGGCCGTGAGTCCGGCTTACGCTTCCTGCGTCGCCGCGAACGGGGGTAGCATGGGCATTGTGGGCCAGGTGTACGCTACAATCGCTATCGGGGGAGTGTCGGCCTCGGGAATTGTGTTAATTTCGAGGTCTCTTGCGGTTCCTTGTTTATTAGGGACCGATTTTCTGGCCAAAATGCCCATTCTAATTAGAATTAATGAGAACTGCATTCAATTACCGGAAGGCCGTAAAATTGCCTTTTTGCCGTCGCCCTGGGGGCGACCTGCTCCTGTCGCCCAGGTGCAGGCGTTGTCCGAAGTGTCTGTTGATATTCCACCTGGCTCACAGATTCTCATTCCGTTGCGTTATCGGAAGCCTGTACCTGGTCGTCAAGGAGCGATTGGGGTTTTGTTGTCGCCGTCCGCCACCATCACGGGTGGATCGGCGCTGGTTGGGGCACAAACTATTGTTCGGCCAGACCAGCAGCCGTTTTTGCAGGTGCTTAACGCGAGTGCCGAAAGCGTGTGTGTGCCGGCGGGTACCGTTGTGGCACATGCCACTACTGCGTTTACAGCTCATGCTGATCTGTCCGGCCGGGGGTTTGTTGGAGGTGTTTCGGGCCCCGGAGCTGTAGATGACCGCTGGATTGCTGAATTGTGTGGGGAGAATTCAGCTCTTTCCGGGGAACAACGTTGTGCGATTCGTAAATTATTATCGAGCTATTCTGATGTGTTTAGCTCCGATGATTTGGACTTAGGACGCACCTCGTTACTTTACCATCATATTGACACAGGGGACGCTGCCCCTATTCGGTTGAACTCGCATCGGATGAGTCCGGCTGAGCGGGAGCATGTTCGAGGGGCAGTGGATGACATGTTGGCTGCGGACATAATATCTCCATCTAACAGCCCATGGGGCGCACCTTTTGTTTTGGTCAAGAAAAAAGATGGCAAATTGCGATTTTGTGTAGACTTTCGTAAACTAAATAAGGTGTCGGTGGCAGATGCGTATCCCCTGCCGCGTATGGACGACTCTGTCGATGCCTTGTCGGGGGCGAAGTTCTTTTCAACGCTAGATCTCTCTTCGGGCTTCTGGCAGCTTCCCCTCGACGAGTCCTCGCGAGAAAAGACTGCTTTCCGTACGCCGCAGGGGTTATTTCAATTTAACTGTCTTCCAATGGGGCTGAATGCGGCCCCTGCCACTTTTCAGAGGTTGATGGAGTTGGTATTAACGGGGTTGCAGTGGGAGACATGTCTTATATATTTGGACGATATTATCGTTTTCAGCCGCACATTTGACGAGCATTTATCGCGGTTGGAGGCCGTGTTCACCAGGATGCGTTCTGCTAATTTGAAATTTAAGCCCAAGAAATGTCACCTACTGCAACACTCCGTGCGTTATTTGGGGCACATCGTCAGTGCGGACGGGGTGGCCACAGATCCGGACAAAACTGCGTGCGTCCGTGATTGGCCAACCCCTGCCACGGTGGGGGATGTGCGTCGGTTTTTGGGGTTCGCCTCATATTATCGGAGGTTTGTTCCAAATTTTGCTACGATCGCGAGGCCTTTGCATCTCCTGACGGGTAAAGGACACAAATTTGCTTGGGACCGCCAGAGGAGGCGGCGTTTCGAGGCCTATGCAATCTATTGGCTACGGCACCGACGTTGGATTATCCGGATTTTGCATATCCCTTCATTCTGGATACGGACGCGAGTGACACGGGCATTGGGGCGGTGTTATCTCAGTCCAAAGGTGGTGTAGAATGCGTGGTCGCGTATGGTAGCCGGGTTTTGTCTCCCGCTGAAACCCACTACTGCGTCACTCGCAGGGAACTTTTGGCTATTGTTTTTTTTCTCCACCAATTTCGACCGTATCTGTACGGTCGTTCATTTATTGTTCGCACGGATCATGCGGCCTTGCAGTATGCTCTTAAAATGGACCAACCATCCGGCCAGCTGGCGCGATGGTTGGACACGCTGCAAGAATTTTCCTTCCAAATTCACCATCGGAAGGGAGTGCGTCACGCTAATGCAGACGCACTTTCCAGGCTGCCGCAGCGATCCCCTTGCGCGTGTGCGTCGGGGACGCATAGGTGTGGCCCGATTCAGCACCCCCCTCCGCCTGTCGCGCTGGCAGTCGAAGTGCCGGAAGCTCCGCTTGAGCCGGGGCCGGCTGATGCGGGGTCGGCTGATGGGGGACCGGCTGATGGCATTCTACATCTCCCGAGGTCTGTGTGGATTCGGGAACAGATGTTGGATGATTCCTTGGTAACGTTACGTAAGCGGCCTGTGAAGGGGAGTGGGCGACTCTGTGCGGGAGGCGTGCCGGAAACCGCTCTCCGTGATGGCTTGCTGATGTGGAGGGAAGGGATGCAGGAACGCTGGCGTCTGGTTGTACCGGCATCATTGCGGTACGAATTGATTAGGACTCTGCATTGTGACACGCTTTTACATCTGGGGGTGCAGAAGACGCTATTGACGCTGCAGCGAGACTACTATTGGCACGGCATGACGACGGATGTCGTCGGGCACGTTCGCGCGTGTCCCGATTGTGCCCGCCGTAAGCCACCTAAACATCCATATGTGCCGCCGATACAATCCATCCAGGTTTCTCGAGTTAATGAGTTGGTGGTGTTAGATATTTTGGGACCCTTTCCGCCATCCGCTAGGGGAAATAAATATTTGCTGGTAGGGGTGGAGTACCTCTCCCGCTGGCCGATGGCCTGGCCTTTGCCTGACCAGTCAGCGGCGTCTATCACAGACGCCTTTCTATTTTGGTATGTTATGGACAAAGGGGCGCCGGAGAGGCTCCTTACAGACCAAGGCCGGAATTTTTCCTCGAAATTGTTGGGGGAGGTGTGTGCGGCGCTGGGTACAAAAAAAATACGGACATCTCCCTACCACCCACAAACGGATGGTATGGTGGAACGGCTTAATCGGACCCTGTCCGCCATGTTGTGCCATACGGTTAGTGAAAAACAATCGGATTGGGATTTGCATATCCCTGGGGTGCTTTCAGCGTACCGGATGACGCCGCATGCGGCTACAGGATATTCGCCGTTTTTTCTAATGTACGGTCGTGAAAACGTACCGCCGATTAATGAACAGTTGGGAACCGGAGCGAGGGGACCTGTCAAGCCTCTTCCTGATTATATTCAGGACACCGTTCGCCGAGTCACTGCGGCGCGGGTGGGGGCTCACATGGCTACGGCCAAAGCCCAGGCTCGGAACGAGCGGTGTGCGCGACGTTCGAAAGGGGAATGCCCTTGGAAAACAGGGGACCTGGCCTGGCTCCATTGTCCACAGGTGCGGCCAGGTACCTCTCCTAAATTACATAAGCCATGGCAAGGGCCGGTTCGCCTCATCGAGGTTCCCAACCCACAGTCGGCGCGTGTTCGGTTTGGTTCTCGGCGTTGGTTCGTCCATACATCTCGGTTGAAACCATACGTGGCCCCTCGACCGGATGCGTCATCTCCTGAGGTTACCTTGCCGGGGTCTGTTGCTGCCGACTCGCCCTTGCCTGTGCCTGCTGACTTTGCTAGAGCGCCTGTCGTGCCTTTCACAGACGAGCCGGCCGTGACGCGGCAGGGGAAAGAAGACTCAGCTCGGGGTGCGCCTACCACGGCTGCGGAACCTTTGAGGCCCGCAGCCCTTCCAACCCCGCCGCGGACACGATTGCAGAACGCCTCTGATGCTGCGCCTTCGAAAATAGGGGACCGGGACGTTGCCAGGCCTCCAATAGCGACAGACGAACTTCAGCCTGTCGCTCTTAAAACCCTGCCACGTTCCCGCTCGGCGGGAGGGCCACCGACCATCCGGGACGGCCCGGCGACCTGCACCCGCTCGAAATCCCTCACATTTCGTTAATTATTGTGTTGTGTTCTTGTTCTTTCGGTATATTATCATGTGTTCTGTGTCCTTTTTCGTATTCGGTCGTGTTCGCTCGCATTGCTTATTGGAGTTGTGTTCAGCCGAGGTCGGCTGGATTTTCTCTACGGGGGAGGGTGGTGTAATGCGGGCGTAAACGACCTCCCGGAAGTGACGTCATGGGGGGAGGAGTTACGTCACGTGGGGGAGAGGGTAAGGGTCTATAAGGGGGGTAACCGGAAGCAGTCGGGAGTGATCGGGGACTGGGAAAGTGGGAGGCCACGCAGGGCGAAGGGTGAGGAGAGAGTGGCGAGATCGCCACACACCCGAGCCACGAGGATCGGCACCGTCGGCCAACGGTGACCGACCCCCGGGCAGCAGGAGCAGCGAGGAGGCTGCAGAGAGCAGCGGGTCTGCAAGGGAGGAGCCGGGCAGCAGGGGTCTGCACGACGTGACAGCAGCGGGTCTGCTAGGAGGGAGTTGGGCTACGTGAGCGACAGCAGCCTGGGGCTGCAGAGCAGAGAGTATATAGGGGAGTACAGTGAGGGAAAAGAGATCGAACCCAAATAAAGGACACAGGACAGAGAGAAGCGTCCGAGTCTTTTATTACATATGTAATAATGTTCCAGGAGACTTGGACACCGGGATTGGAGGCACACGTATTTATTCCGTGTCGGGTACAGCACAACACTGGACATACAACACTGGAGGGGGTATCGGCCCCCTCACCCGTCTAACTGGGAATACACCCTCTAGCTACGCCTAGCCTACCTCTTGGTCCTCCACTGTCGGCTAGGGGAGGCTAGCTAGCCGACACTGGTAAGTCGGGCTCACGGTACCCGGAGTCCCAGACCAGCTCTTACAAGAGCACCGGCTCTGGCTCTCGGGACCACGCCGCTGGCTCGATCCTGTTCGGCCCTGATAAGGGCTGCGATCCAGGGGAGTCCAGGGCTCTATCTAGACGACCTTCTGTCTTCACTGGTTAGCTTCAACATCTCTCCCCGAGCCCTCCGGCTCGTCCCCTTTTATACCAAAACCCCCGCTGAGGGGTGGGGCCCCGGGGGATCCCAGCTCCGAGTCAGCCCCCCAGGCTGCCCGATGCGGACGTCGCTGGGAGCACCTTCCCGTGCACCGACATAGCCACGCCCACTGTGTTTCTTTCCCGTGTGATCCCATTCTATAACAGCCCCTCCGTAACACCCGTACACATACATAGATTGAACAACAACCGCCATTCGCCAGTAAGTGGCGGTGACATCACCACAATGCTTGTACCAGGTTATGTGCACCTTGAGGCCACGTAAAGTGTCGAACGCCTGCTGGTAGGAAGTCACGGGGCAGACCCAGATGGCACAGGTCGACTGATTGAGACGACTGGCTGATGCACCACCTGTGCCCCTTACTGTGGCAACTTGCTGTGCTTTAGCCACCCGGTGCTCCACTCGTTGTTGTGAGCGTCGCTCCTCCGCCCTCCGTTGTTGTTGGAGGGTGACTGCCTCCAACTGGCCAGTAGCGTCCTTCAGGAGCCTCCTCCACAGTGGCCGATCTTGACATGGCTGGTACCAGTCATCCGCAAGAGGACTCAGCTCCAAGTCCTCCTGTAGCACATCACTCCATGTCTTCTCCAGCCCATGCCGCGCCCATTTAGCTCCCTCGATCCGGCGGAACAAAAGCTGTTTAGGCATGTGGTGACTGGCCATGCGGGCTACATGACCCAGCCAACGCAGCCTTGCCTGGCGGAGGTCACCGATGGGACTTTGTCCAGATCTTTCAAGGATTTGTGAACTCCTCACACAATGCAGCCTGGTTAAATCCAGGATGGATCGTAGGCAGGCCATCCTAAATGTTTCTAACCGGCGAAGATGATCCATTAGGGGAGTCTAAGTTTCGCAAGCGTAGAGAAGAGAGGAAATGACCGTGGCCGAGAAGACCTAAAGCTTCGTGCGGAGTGATAGACCAGGTAGCTTCCACACAGCGTTACGCAGCCAATGAAAAGATAATGTGGTTCGACTGATTCGGAGTGAGACCTCTGCTGTTAAACCGGAGCCGGTCATTAGCACACTGGCAAGGCATGGGAAACTTTCCACTGTCTCCACAACTGCCCCATCACCAATTGGGAGTTGTGGGGGTGGAGTGTCCGATGGTAGAAAATACTCAGGCAGGTGCTTAGTTTTGGTGGGGCTGATGGTAAGGCCCCACCTCTTGGTGGCAAGCTCCAGGTTCAGCAGCAGCACCTCAAACTCCTCCTCCGAGTGAGCAGCAATTAGCAGATCATCGGCATACATAACGTGGTTGAGCAATAGGGAGCCATCCCTTGACCGCACCCGGGCATCGATCAGCCCCCCATTGTATCTGTACTAGATGGATGGCCGGTACAGCCATTGAAGGCTTCAGGAACTACATGGTCCAAATATATGTAAAATAATGTGAGAGCCAGAGGACATCCCTGTTGCACCCCAAGGTGTACAGGGAATGGCTCTGACTCACAGCCACGTAGTTTGACGCAGGGCCGCTCACCATCATGAAGGTCATTAAGGATGGTGAGCAGTGGGTGAGGGACTCAGAAAGCACGAAGAACAACCCAGAGGCCAGGCCTACTGATGGTATCATAGGCCTTGAGCAGGTCAATAAAGCACACGCATGGACTAAGACGCACACATGGGCCTACAGACATGCAAAGAAATGGACTTACACTGACTAACATGTAGGCATGCACACACAGCAACTAACACACACGCACATGGACTCAGACACACACACACACATATGGACTGACACACACATAGATATCCACTTGAGATACACACACATGGAGTTACACACACATATGGACGTACACATACAGCGACTCACATACATACATACATAGACTGACACAGACACAGCCGTACACACATACACATGTGACACACAGACATCTACTTGAGATACACAGACATGGATGAACACACACATATGGACTCACACAAACGCATTGACTTACACACACACATCGAGTGACACACACATGTATAGACTTACATACACATGTGGACTAACACACACATACACATGGACGTACATGGCCACATCACAGACTGGCAGACCGTCGCAGCGTCATAAAAGCGCAGCAAAAAAAGGGAAAATTTAGCAACCTAAAAATAAAAAGTTTTGTGCACACAAACATTATTATTGTAATGTTTGTCAACTAATGTGTTTAATAATAGAAAACATTGGACTTGATTTGTTAGTGTAAGAAGCTTGGAAATTTGTACTTATCATCGGCGTGTTGAGGCCTTGTAGCCCCCCTCCTGGCCTACATTGGCGAGGCGGCAGAGTTGGCACGTTGCCAGGCTAGGGGCTGGGCCGCTACCCCTCCCCCCCCCAGCATCCCCCGCCCGTGCAAGAATAATGGTATGTAAGCAGTAAAAAATTATTATCTAGGGAGTCTTCTGTAGTATAAACTGGACACATCGTGTTGGGGGGGGGGGGGGGGCGAAGAGGACATTACACTGTGAAGAAATATCCGCAGCGTGATGTGTGTATGTGTTGGCTGTTAAACACGTAAAAGGAAATGTCCCCCTTGGCAGGGTCCGCCCCTCCCACACAAATGTGTTAATTAAACTACTTTAAAGTTTAGGGATAGGAAAACGAAATAGCCTATTCCCACCGCGGGGCTTAGGGCGTGCCGCTCGGCAATTTTTTTTCCACATATAGCCCACCGTCCAAGAGCCAAATCCCCCGCAAGCGTGAGTGCGCGGAGACTTTAATATATAAAAGAAGAAAGATAAGATAAGATGTTAGGTTTGTCTATGGCAGTATATAGTAAGGAGGAAGACCCGTGTGATGTAAGAGAAAAAAGTTTAGCTGGAGGCATATTATATTTTTTGCGACATAGAATTGTAATGTATGACTTACTGTTAGTAGCTCAGCTTATTGGAGAGTATATTTAGTATATTGATGATATTGATGTAGTTTTTATTTTAGTTTTTTTACGTGGTGGTTTGGCTGCTGCAGCTTCTTACTATTAAAATTCCTTCCCTTTATTACTGCTAACCCTACTCCCACCCTTTGATGCTGCTAATCCTACATAATGCACGGGCATAATATGACTTTTAAACCCCCCCCCACCTTCTACGCATTCCACAAGTAGTGACTAATCCCATATCTGCATTTTCCATAAATATGCTAAATCATCTGTTGATATGCAAATTCCTTTGTCAAGGCGCCCTTCCTCCTCTAACCCAGATTAAATAAACGCTGCCAAGCTTGGTGGTGTTCATTCAGACGCTGTCTTTCTGACAGACCTGTTCTTCACCTGAGGACGGCTGCTTGCGTTGTGGCCGAAACGTCGTGAAAATTGTATTTTATCATGTTTTATTTTTATTATTTCCCTTCTATGTGACTTTACCGAAAGAACCAATAAATGAATCCCTGCAGTCACGAAAGCTTTAAATCGAAATTGATGATGGTTGCTTGTGTTGCAACCGAAACGTCGTATTTTATTATTTGATTTTGTTTTCTCCGTGACTTTACTGAAGGAACCAAAGAGCAGCATGGTGCTGTAGCGCCACCGTGTGGTCACGTGGTACCACTGCAGTGCCTGTCGCGGTGACAGCAGCTGTGGCGCTGTGCGGCGTCTTCACGGCTTCATTGCCGCCAACCCGCTTGGGACTAACGCCAGGACGCCGTAGCAGCAGCGACTCACAGCTACGGGGAACACGCGGGGTGACGCCTGACAGCGGCAACTGCTGGCGAACTGTGTTGGCCTGTACTGCACATGTCCACCGCATAGCAGACGTAACCACGAATTTAATGCAACAGCCAAGTTTGGTGGCGATTGTTTTAACGGTGTGGATTTGTGTTTGGAACAGACTTTCATTTTCATATACTGTGCATAAATAGAAGATAGATGGTATGTTACGTATTATGGAAGTGTAGGAGATTGAATAGAAAATACACGTTACATGTGTAATGTGAGGCTATATCCGTCTCACTGACGTATCAAAACTCGTCATGATGATTGGCTCTGTCGGTCCTGGTTCATAGCCAATGGGGGGAAGCCTAGGGGCGTGGCCCTGACGTAATGGAAAGGTGACAGCTGTAAGGAGAGGATTGCTTCTGCTGGCTTTGGCCACAGCCAATGGGGAGACGAGTCAGGGGCTAACCAGGATTGGTGGAAACGTACCACGTGACCCGGATATTAAATAGGCGTGGAGATGAAAGACACGTGGTCAGAACGGGAACAAAGAGAGGGGAGAGGCCACGCGGGAGCGGGGCTCCGAGTTGCCACGTGGCAGTGCGTCTCTCTCTCTCTATCCCTCTCACGCTGCCTGTCAGCAGCGTGAAGTAAACTGTGGATTACCAGCTCATCAAGGTGGATTACCAGCTCACCAAGGTGGATTACCAGCTCACCAAGGTGGATTACCAGCTCATCAAGGTGGATTACCAGCTCCTCAAGGTGGATTACCAGCTCGACCATGTGGATTACCAGCTCATCAAGGTGGTTTACCAGCTCCTCAAGGTGAGTTACGATCTCATTCAGTGGAATGTTTTGTCAACACAAAGTGACGAGGCCTGTCTTGTGTTTAGAGTTAGTAATAGCTAGACTCATAGACCTTTGCTTTTTAAGCGAAACATTTAAGCTATTTTAAGCGCAAAATCCTCAGATTGTTTTTCATTGTAATGAGGCGAGGAGGAGGCTGTAATACATCCCCAAGAGGGATGAAGTTTAACATCGTGCATCAACACGTGTTGAGATTGCAGCCTGCGGTGGTGATTATCCGCAGTCTATGCTTAATTTAGGCGAGTCCATGCTCGTTGAATATAGATTTTTTTGCGAGGGTTTTAAAAAATATACTTCCCTACGATCGTTTTGTTCATTTTGTGTAATCTGACAGTGATTGTCAACCTTAACCCCCCCCTCCAAAAAAAAAATTCCCGAAATGTATTTCAGAATAAATGTTGTTAAGGTTCATTGTTGACAATTTGTTAATACAATTTCCCTTAGGAAAAGTCAAACCTGAAGCAAAATATTACTAAAAAGCCTTTATTTTTCTTGTCAATAACATTGCAACCAAGAGACCAGCGTCAGTTTTTACATTTCCTGACTGCACCATTTGTAGGCTACAAATTGTCCGGAGGGTTTGATAAAAAATATTTCCACCGTGAAGTTAGTGGCCAAAAGCATTTTCAATTTCTACATCCAAGAATTGTACTAAAAACATAGGTAAGCATAGGATAGCACGAGTGGGGATTTATTTATATTCCAAAATCCCTTCAATAAAGTATAGCAACTGAATTATAACAATCATTGTGGCATGCAAGCCAGATATTCAATTAAATCAAAGCTATAGGGCTGAGGTGGTTATATGAGCATTATAGATTAGAGTCACGTGTTGCCCTCTTGTGGTCAAATGCACGACTACAGTAAATAGAGAAATGTTTGGGTTATATCGCGTAAATATAAATGTTAAACACGCCACCACCCAACACAGCCAATTATAAAGGTTTATCACTTAAACAAAACATGGCAAATCGTTACGAGTACAGCACACCGGTGTGTTGCTGTCAATGTTGTGGGTACTCTCCAACACACCCACACGCATGGTGGCCACCACGCGGTGGCACTGCAGTTGTATCACGTGGTGGCCACACGGGGGCGCTGCAGTTGTATCACGTGGTAGCCACACGGGGGCGCTGCAGTTGTATCACGTGGTAGCCACACGGGGGTGCTGCAGTTGTATCACGTGGTGGCCACACGGTGGTGCTGCAGTTGTATCACGTGGTGGCCACACGGTGGCGCTGCAGTTGTATCACGTGGTGGCCACACGGTGGCGCTGCAGTTGTATCACGTGGTGGCCACACGGTGGCGCTGCAGTTGTATCACGTGGTGGCCACACGGGGGCGCTGCAGTTGTATCACGTGGTGGCCACACGGGGGCGCTGCAGTTGTATCACGTGGTGGCCACACGGGGGCGCTGCAGTTGTATCACATGGTGGCCACACGGGGGCGCTGCAGTTGTATCACGTGGTGGCCACACGGTGGCGCTGCAGTTGTATCACGTGGTGGCCACACGGTGGCGCTGCAGTTGTATCACGTGGTGGCCACACGGTGGCGCTGGAGTTGTATCACGTGGTGGCCACACGGTGGCGTTGAAGTTGTATCACGTGGTGGCCACACGGTGGCGCTGGAGTTGTATCACGTGGTGGCCACACGGGGGCGCTGCAGTTGTATCACGTGGTGACCACACGGTGGCGCTGCAGTTGTATCACGTGGTGGCCACACGGTGGCGCTGGAGTTGTATCACGTGGTGGCCACACGGGGGCGCTGCAGTTGTATCACGTAGTGGCCACACGGTGGCGTTGAAGTTGTATCACGTGGTGGTCACACGGGGGCGCTGAAGTTCTATCACGTGGTCGCCACATGCTCGTTCATGTGAATTACCAGCTCCTCCAGGTGGATTACCAGCTTTTCAAGGTGAGTTACCAGCTCATTCGGTGGAAATGTTTTTGCAAACAAAGTTACGAGGCCTATCCTGTGTTTAGAGTTAGTAATAGGGGTTAGGGTTTAGGGGTTATGGGTTAGGGTTTAGGGGTTTAGGGTTTGGGGTTTAGGGTTAGGGTTTAGGGTATTAGGGTATTAGGGTTTAGGGTTAGGTTTGGGGGTTAGGGGTTAGGGTTGGGGTTGGGGTTAGGGGTTAAGGTTAGTGGTTAGGGGGTAGGGTTAAGGGTTAGGGTTGGGGTTAGGGTTAGGGGTTAGGGGTTAGGGTTAGGGGTTAGGGTTAGGGGTTAGGGTTAGGGGTTAGGGTTTAGGGGTTAGGGTTAGGGTTTAGGGGTTAGGGTTAGGGGTTAGGGGTTAGGGGTTAGGGTTAGGGGTTAGGGGTTGGGGTTAGGGTTAGGGGTTAGGGTTAGGGGTTAGGGGTTAGGGTTAGGGGTTAGGGTTAGGGTTTAGGGTTAGGGGTTAGGGTTAGGGGTTAGGGTTAGGGTTAGGGGTTAGGGTTAGGGGTTAGGGTTAGGGGTTAGGGTTAGGGTTAGGGGTTAGGGTTAGGGGTTAGGGTTAGGGGTTAGGGTTAGGGGTAGGGGTTAGGGGTTAGGGTTAGGGGTTAGGGTTAGGGGTTAGGGTTAGGGTTAGGGGTTAGGGTTAGGGGTTAGGGGTTAGGGTTAGGGGTTAGGGTTAGGGGTTAGGGTTAGGGGTTAGGGTTAGGGGTTAGGGTTAGGGGTTAGGGTTAGGGGTTAGGGTTAGGGGTTAGGGTTAGGGGTTGGGGTTAGGGGTTAGGGTTAGGGTTAGGGGTTAGGGTTAGGGGTTAGGGTTAGGGGTTAGGGTTAGGGGTTAGGGTTAGGGTTTGGGGTTAGGGTTAGGGGTTAGGGTTAGGGTTTAGGGGTTAGGGTTAGGGTTTAGGGGTTAGGGTTAGGGGTTAGGGTTAGGGGTTAGGGGTTAGGGGTTAGGGGTTAGGGTTAGGGGTTAGGGTTAGGGTTAGGGGTTTAGGGTTAGGGGTTAGGGGTTAGGGTTAGGGGTTAGGGGTTAGGGTTAGGGGTTAGGGGGTTAGGGGTTAGGGTTAGGGGTTAGGGGTTAGGGTTAGGGGGGGTTAGGGGTTAGGGGTTAGGGTTAGGGTTAGGGGTTAGGGTTAGGGGGTTAGGGTTAGGGGGTTAGGGTTAGGGGTTAGGGTTAGGGGTTAGGGTTAGGGGTTAGGGTTAGGGTTAGGGGGTTAGGGGTTAGGGGTTAGGGTTAGGGTTAGGGGGTGGGTAGGGGGTAGGGGTTAGGGGTTAGGGTTAGGGGTTAGGGGTTAGGGTTAGGGTTAGGGGTTAGGGTTAGGGGTTAGGGGTGGGTTAGGGGGTAGGGTTAGGGGGGGTTAGGGTTAGGGTTGGGTTGGGTTAGGGGTTAGGGTGGGGTTAGGGGTTGGGGTTAGGGGTTGGGTAGGGGTTAGGGGTTAGGGGTTAGGGGTTAGGGGTTAGGGGTTGGGGGTTAGGGTTTGGGGTGTGGGTTGGGGGTGGGTTAGGGGTTAGGGGTTAGGGTTAGGGTTAGGGGGTTAGGGGGTTAGGGGGGTTAGGGGGTAGGGTTAGGGTTGGGGGTTAGGGGGTTAGGGTGTTAGGGTTAGGGGTTAGGGTTAGGGGGTTAGGGGGGTTAGGGGTTAGGGGTGGTAGGGTTGGGGTTAGGGGTTAGGGGTTAGGGGTTAGGGGTTAGGGGGTTAGGGGGTAGGGGTTAGGGTTAGGGGTTTGGGGTTAGGGGTTAGGGGTTAGGGTTAGGGGTTAGGGGTGGGGTAGGGTTAGGGGGTTAGGGTTAGGGGTTAGGGTTGGGGTTGGGGTTAGGGGTTAGGGGGTTAGGGGTTAGGGTTAGGGTTAGGGGGTTAGGTGGGTTAGGGGTTGGGGGTTGGGGGTGGGGTTAGGGGTGTGGGGTTAGGGGTAGGGGTTAGGGGGTTAGGGGTGGGGTTAGGGGTTGGGGTGGGGTTAGGGGTTAGGGGTAGGGGTTTGGGGGTTAGGGGTTAGGGTTGGGGGTTAGGGTTAGGGGTTGGGGTTAGGGTTGGGGTTAGGGGTTAGGGTGGTAGGGGTTAGGGGTTAGGGGTTAGGGGGTTAGGGTTAGGGGTTAGGGGTGGGTAGGGGTTAGGGGGTTAGGGGTTAGGGTTGGGGTGTAGGGGTTAGGGGTAGGGTTAGGGTTTGGGGGGTTAGGGGTTGGGGTTGGGGTTGGGGTGGGTTTGGGGTTAGGGTAGGGGTTGGGGGTTAGGGTTAGGGGTTAGGGGTAGGGTTTGGGGGTAGGGGTGTAGGGGTTAGGGTTAGGGGTTAGGGGTTAGGGGTTGGGGGTGGGTAGGGTTAGGGGGTTAGGGGTTAGGGGTTAGGGTAGGGGTAGGGGTTAGGGGGTTGGGGGTTGGGGTAGGGGTTAGGGTTAGGGTGTGGGGTTGGGGGTTAGGGGTTGGGGGTTAGGGGTAGGGGTGTGGGGTTGGGGTTGGGGGTTGGGGTTAGGGGTGGGTAGGGGGGTTGGGGTTAGGGGTTGGGTTAGGGGTGGGTGGGTTAGGGGTTAGGGTGGGGTTGGGTGGGTGGGGTTAGGGGTTGGGTTGGGGGTTGGGGTTAGGGGGTTAGGGGTGGGGTAGGGGTTAGGGGGTAGGGGTTAGGGGTTAGGGGGGTAGGGGTTAGGGTTAGGGGGTTAGGGGTGGGTAGGGGTTTGGGTTAGGGTGTAAGGGGTTGGGGGTTAGGGTGTGGGGGTTAGGGGTGGGTTAGGGTTAGGGGTTAGGGTTAGGGGTTAGGGTTAGGGGTTAGGGGTTAGGGTTAGGGTTAGGGGGGTTAGG